>NC_073229.2:93045000-93345000 GCF_029281585.2 Gorilla gorilla gorilla
TTGATAAAAAATTACTACTAAATTCTGGTGCTATTTCATATCCAGAAACATTCTAATTGCATATAATATTTGAAAATATTGGATAGTCAGTCTAGATATAAAATTCCTAAATTGTTCATTTTCAAAATTGTTAAATGAGTGATTAGCTACTTCTTATGGCCTGGCAAAACATGGTTTAGACACCACATACAGCACACATAACTGAATGGAATGAAAGGATGTTGGCGGTAATGGAAAATAGTGATGGATTTTACAAGGTCAGACCCACTGACATTTTATTATTGATAAGCAGAATCAGCTACAGTGTAGGATATTGCCGAATTCTAAGCAAATGAATTTTTAAAAATATATTACATAGAAGCTATTCTTTTACATTTTCTGCCTTGGATATTTTCTCACCTGACAAAAACAAACACACATTTAGATTTCTCAGATTTCTCAGAGGATGTTCTTTTGAGTAGATTATCTGTAAAAAATTTCTCACACATCAGTCAGGTGCCATGGTTTAATTTTTATGTGAGGATTTGGTAGGACAGATGAAAATGTGTGCTAGTCTTTTCTCCTTCCATACAAGAATTGGTAGAATTACAAGATACACAGCTTAATTACACTATCTGCAGTGCCACTGGAACACACTTCACCCAGTCATCTTTGTCATGTTTAAGAGACCTGGTCTTAAGGGCCTAGTAATTTTCTTGATGTAAAAGATAGCAGCACAATTTCTTGCCCCTCAGTATTCCCTTCCCATATCTAAACTCCTATGAGACAGAACCAACAACTATTCCATATATTAGGCTCTGATTTTAGTAAAACCACTTTTCAGTCACAGTTCGATAAGCACAGATCTCTTGCAGAATTCTAAGAATATGAATTTTTAAAAATATGTTATATGGAAGGTATTCTTTTACTCAACTAATTTTTTTTCTTTCTTCCATTTGTTCCCGAATTAGTACCAGACATTTTTTTTCTGCCTTTCTTGAAAGTTCTACTATCAAATAATCAAATAACAGAAGGCTAGAAACAATAAATTTTATAAATATAACTTTTAAAAGAGAAAATATTCTCTTACATGTGATTAGAAAAGGGGGGAGGAATTAATTGGGGCAGGGAAGGAAATAATGAGAATGACCAATGCCACTATATTCCATGAGCCTTTGAGAACACCACGGGCAACCTCATCTTTGAATGAAAAAAAAAAAAAAAAGGTAGTCTGTTAAGTGACTGGGTTTACCTTAGAAAAGATAAGTTATAGGACTGAGTAATCTAGTAACAAGAAAACTGCTGACAAACTTCTGGGGGTGATTGTTGTTAAGCAAAGAAGCAGATGCTACTAAGTCAGGATTCTCTCTCTAAAAAAACAACAGTTAACACTGTGGTTGTATTTTTTTCTTATGTGTTACTTCAAAACCTTATCAGAAAAGAGTACAGTATCTCTGTTAAGTTCACTTAAAATCTGTTGTGTCATTTTATTGACTATTACTGTTTTTTGAAATCTTGTTCATGTTTATAGGTTTTCTGACTTGAGTTTAGAGATATTCCAAGCAGATTAGCCTAGCAAGTTTAGAATTGTGAATTTAATAATTATCTTCTAGGTATGTATAGGAACATATTGCATGAGACAGTAATGTAATTTGTGAGAAATGTCTACACACAAGCTTTCATATACCTTTATTCTGTCTTTAGAATTTGGAATGATGGGAGATCATACAATTAAAAGTCAGCGACCTCGATCTGTTCATGAAAAAAGGGTCCCTCAGGAACAAGCTGATGCTGCTAAATTTATGGCACAAACTGGTAATACGTTAGTTACATTTTTCTATTTATTGTTGTTAATTTAATGAAACCACTGCATGTTTTCATAATCTTTTGCTGCACATTTGTCAGTTTTTGGAGCTGATATTTTTTCGAGCCATTTTTTTTGTCACCAGTTAAAGTCCATAAATAAAGTAGCTGTGAATTGAAAAGTGCACAAAAATTATGTAAGAATTATTTTGCTTTCAGTATGGGACATTTAGGATTTACATAGTAGCATTTATGCTAATTAACTACTTAAAATGTATCATTAAACTTTTAAAGAAAGACAGCAAAGTTATTTCTTCAATAATTGATTGATATAAGACTTTCAAAAATTAGAACTTTAAATGAAACTCTAGACAATGAAATTTATTTTAACAATGTTGAATATATTGAATTTTTTCAAGTGTGATCCTACTTGTATTAATTATTGTTAAAATGCACGGAAAATATAAACTTTTAAAAAATTAATAATTTTTATTTGAAAAGAGTTTTGTTATATAAGCTAAATAATAAGAAGTTGAAAGTGTTAAGTAAGGTGTAACACATTCCAACTAATTAAATACCAACCTAAACTGACTTTCTACTTTATAAAATGTTTAATTCTAAATTAATTAGATTACTTTTAAAAACCTCCCTCCAAATATATCTGTAAATATTTGGAGTATATGTAATTTATGCCCATTATTTAGTTACAGAATTTGAACTAATATATGTATTCATATTTTTTCTTATCACAATAAATGGTCTAATTTCATCTGAGTACATTGCATGTAGTACATCCTTAAAAGAAAAAGTGTTTCAACTTTGTTATGTACATTTGCAATTGTCACCTTTATTCTGGGAAATTGAAAGCTAACAGTTTTATCTATGTCTTAAAAAATTGTATACATCTCAATGTTTTGCCATTAATACAGAAGTTTCAAGTACATGACCAGTTTCCTGACATGACATTTAGACTGATAGTGATGAAATTCCCCCAAGAAATGAATCTTTCCTTGAGTTCACATGTTCTTAAGATAATAGTTTTTAGAACAGTAGATCTGAATCTACAATATAAAAATGCAAATATTGTTCATGAGTTTTGCTCTTAATAAGGGGTGAGTAGAAGATTTTGAAACATTAGTTGAGTTGTAAGGAGGTCAAATTTTCAGAACAAGAAGTTTAAAATAAATTTTACAAGGATTCACTTTTAGTTTTTTTGAGATATATATTGCAGCCAAATACAGAAATATAGAAACTTGCTTATCTGGATCCCTTTTTGTGCACTTTCTTGTTTAAGAAAAATTGATTTTTATTTTTACTATTTGTTTGAACAAGTCTAAAAGTGCATTAACAGGTTTAGGCAAATTTCCAAATTTCTAAATGTATTTCTCTCCTTTACAGGGAGCAAAAAGTCTCAACCACTGAGCAGAGATTAGAGACATTAAGTCAAGGCACACGGGCATGGGCTGACTACTCATCTTTGTTGGCACCATCTAATGGGGGCATTTCTGCAGGATTAAAAAAGGTGTATTTTATTTGTGCAAAAGAGATGGCAGGCATTGGTTTACTGAAGTTCCTAAAAATTGGAGTCAATAGGAAGTGAAATGGAAAATGATAGTTTTAAATTTCCAATAGCGTAACATGATTAGTTTATGTGTAAATATTATGCAATTTAGCCAAAAGTTTTTGTACAAGTTTTTTTATTTGTCTGTGACATAGTTCAATTCACAGTTTTCAGCCAAAACCCTTTTGGTAAATTCAAATTTCAAGGAACATTGTGTTTTCCTAGTAAGGAATTACTAATTTCAAAATGATGAATAATAAATATTTATTCTTTTATTTTAACCAAATATAGCATAGACAATCATAAATACATGTATAAGACTTTAAAATTAAACTATTTCAGTACTGATGTAAAACTGGAAAACTACATTATTTTAAGTAATTTTTAAAATTTATAATTTAACAGAAGACAATTATAATGTGAAAAAGAGAAGAATATTTTTCCTTAAATATTTTCCTAGATTATACTTTTTTTAGGTGTTAAGGTAGTCTGAATAAATACAGGTAAGTGTCACACAATGAAATTTTACAAAAATTAAGCTTTACTTATAAAAGTTTTCCCTGTATTTGTCTTTAAGCCAAAAAAAGACTGTAACATATAAATAATATACAATTTATTAACAGTAATTTGAGAACAAAGAATAAGGCAAAAACATACATTTAAATAATAATAAAAGACAATATATTTTTATATTAATCATGGAGAAAAATGCAAAGGCTATCACACTTTAATATTTAAGAATTACTTCTCAAAATGAGTAACCTGGCCTCTTCAATCAATATGATCAGTAAAAGATTGTAATTAAAAGCAATCTTTCTATAGAGTGATAAAGTGAGTGTAACATTTTTTAAAAAGAGTAACATTTGATAAAGTAGCATAGTTTGGATATAAATGATGGTGCTCTAATAGCCTATCGTGCAATCTTTATTTATCGTTAAGGAATATAAAATTAAATGATATCATATAAATATATATATTTAATATAGACATCTAAATTAAATGCCAATAAGATGGCTTAAGATATCCTAGTTACATTTGCTTATGCTTAAGCATCATATTCATCAATTAATTTATAAACATGTTTAGAAAGGCAGTCTTTCATTACCGTGAGGAAAATAGCCTCAATTTGGACTATGTAGCATTTTATCTAAAATTTTAAAAAATAAAATTAAGCTGGGTGCAGTGGCTCATGCCTGCAATCCTAGCACTTTGTCATTTACAAGGCGGGTGAATTACCTGAGGTGGGAGTTCAAGACCAGCCTGACCATCATGGTGAAACCCCGTCTCTACTAAAAATACAAAAAATTAGCTGGGTGTGGTGGCACACACCTGTAATCTCAGCTACTTGGGAGGCTGAGGCAGTAGAATCTCTTGAGTCAAGGAGGCAGAGGTTGCAGTGAGCCAAGATCACACCATTGCACTTCAGCCTGTGCTATAGAGTGAGACTTCGTCTCAATAAGTAAATAAATGAATAAATAAATAAAATTAAAAGTACATTTCTAATTTCATGACTTTAAGATAATAGCAAAAGTTTATATTAATATTTTGTTCATAATTTAAAATGCATTCTCACATATTATCTCACTCAATCTTCACAGATTTTGAAGTAAATATAATATTCATTTTATCCAAGACATTCAAAGAAATAAAATGACTTTCTCAAGGTCACAGAGCTATTATTCAGTAGATTTCCATCAATCACAGGTCTTCTGACTTTAATTGCAATGCTTTTCCAGTTTCCTTTTGTGTTTCATGCTAGACTAAAGAGCTTTCAGTTCGTACCATCTCCAAAGATATATATATTAAAAACAGTATACTTTGTCTTATAGTTTACTATTTTAATGTCATTGAATATTTTTAACATCTTTCTTATAATGTATATTAGTTATTCTCACAATGGCCTAATGTGCTTGACTAGAATGTTCTTCATACTTTTATAAATAAGGAAGTGGCAGCATGGAAAAAAGAAGTATTTAGTGGAAATGTCACTGAAACTATGGGATTTGAGTTATAACAAGATCATTTTGATAGGTAGGCCACTATTTCACTGGCAAAATTTTAATTCAAAATCTGAAAGCCAATGTTTTATTTATTTATTTACTTAGTTTATTTTTGATCAATGAAGAGAGAGGAAGAGTGACAAGACCAATTCTGAGCATTCATTATCAAACTCTCATGATCCAGTCACCACTGCTTAGCCTGTTCAGCATCACTGCAGTATCATACATTCAGAAGCAACCCAAATGTTTAAATACTTGTACGAAAGTAATTTAAATATAGGGCTTGATCTGAATTCACTGCTCAGTTTAGTTAAATTATGTTTTCTGTCATTACAACAGTGCAAGAGGAAAAGGACTGCTTTTATGGTAAAATAGAACTAATTTTATTCATAACCTTTATCATTTCACTTATAGAATCCACATTGTTCATAATTTTCTGACTTTTAATTAATAACATGCAACCATAATATTTATACCTCACTTAATCTCATCATAGTTCAGAACATCATTTTAAAAAGTGTATTATATTTTCCCTAACTTCAGCTTAAATTTTCTATTGCTAAATTTACATGCACATATATACATATATGTGGAGTTTTTTAACTATCATCCTTCTATTTGGTTTATAGAATAATGATTTTCAATCTTGATAGAGTATTCTTTAATGTAAAAGAACAAATTATGAAGCATGGCTTTAACTGTTATTCAAATAGTCATCCAAGGACATTTTTATGAAATTAGCAATATATAAATTTGTGAAGAAAAAAATTCTGAATTGATGAAGGGTTATCTATACATTATTCTCAAGTCACACTGATCACAACACTGAAAAGCAGTCCCATTTGATGTAATCTGTCATCCCAGTTACTATTGTCTGTGCCCTTACAATATATGTCCAGTTATAAACAGATGGTCATCTATGCCTCTCGGTGCATGATGCAGAACAATATAAGAGCAAATGCGTCATAATGGTACTACTCAAAGTGTGGTTAGTGGATCAGTGTTTGTCCGCAAACTGGCCGTTATGGTCTCTCAAAGGAATAAGCAGTTTACATCAGAATGTAAAACCAACTACTTCATCAAGCACAAGTTTTATTTAAGCTGACATTTCGTTTTTAGAACAAATTTCTCACTGAGAAAATCTGTGTGTTGAATTACATTCTGGCCCAAACTCCTTCTTTCCTAGAGCACTAGTTTGTGGACCAGCTGCCTTGAGTAGCACTGCAAATAATTTTCAAGTCATTTACTAACTCTCTAGAAAACGATGGACAAAATACATGATCATATTCTATCCTTTGAATTCTATTCCAAAGGCAAATTATAAACAGAAACATAAAATATTGTTAAATTGCTCTTTGATCTACTAATCAGTGATACAAAGTTTTCAGAAACATTTCACCTACAAACTTTTTCAATGACTAAATGGTTAACTTAAGTAGTTAACTGCTAGCAGCTAAATGATCCAGTGTGACTTTGGAGAAAACAACTGCAAATTTTCAAATCAATTTTTAAAATTCATCCTGAACATGATGCCATGATAGAATTAGAAGTGTATTTCGTTGGTCATAGAAATGTTTGACTTTTGAGTCTCCTTGAGACATAATAAAATCAATTTGACATAGTTTTATTGAGATGCTAACTCCAAGAAAATTAATGAATTTAGACATTCATTAGCTTTTTAGAACTCCATTTTAAATAAATTTTAATTCCATATCAAATTAATGAAAATTATCAAGAAATTTTTCTTTATTTTTGAGTTAAAAAATCACTACTCTAGATCATAGATGAAATTGTTAGCAGAAGGATTTAAATAAATTACCACAAAATAAACAGCTATCATAGTATGAAAAAGTAGGAACTGCACTAGTAATAAACGATAAATATCAGTACTCAACACAATATAAATTAGATGCATCCGAGCTCCCAGGTTTCCACATCATCTAGCATTAGAAAGGGTGTTATGCAATAAAGGACTAAGGAGGAACACATCAATATATTCCTGCCGCCAAAGCCATAGAGTAAGCTTAGAAATATATTTTGCTTCCTTTTCCATCAAAATACAATGTCTTAGATTAATTTGAAGAGAATCACCTCAACAGATAGTCACATTGAAAAATGCTCATTAGTTCCTTCATAGTGTCCATGGTACAGTGTAATTTGTGAAGAGTATTTTGCTAATAAGGTTATGGCAAAACTTGGTGTTTGCATCAGCATTATATGCCTTCGTCTTTAAACTTCATTTTCTCTGAAATGTTTTCATGTACCTTTTGATGTATGGTCATATTTTTACATTTAAATTATTCTTGCATGTCATAATGTCAGTTTGGTATAATGCTTACTAGATGAATACTTAAGACAGTATTTCATGTTTATTTGTTGTCTTGCACGCAGGTGAATCTGGTGTGGAAGAGTGGTCCCAGTGGAGCACATGTTCGGTTACTTGTGGTCAAGGGTCGCAGGTGCGAACCAGAACTTGTGTATCACCTTACGGGACACACTGCAGCGGCCCATTAAGAGAATCAAGGGTTTGCAATAACACTGCCCTCTGTCCAGGTAGTGTTAGCAGCAACTACAACTGTGGATGTTATTGAATTGTGTCATGCTACGCATTTGGAACGATTTGTTATTTTCATATGAAACGGGTATAGGCATTTTGATTAGAGTGGATAAGTGTAATTATTATTCAACTGTAATATTTTAAGATGTCTGTGATTATTTCTGCTTTTAAAGCAGTCAGCAAATTAGGTAAATGACTCCCCTCTTCACTGCAAATATCAGTTTCTAATCTGTGTATCTACTTCTAATAATATTTAAGGTTCAAATATCTTTCTGTGTTTTAGATGGTGAAAATGTTCAATTGGATGCTTGAGGAAAAATGTAATCTGCCTACATACTAAAAATATAATGTATATTCACGGCTTAAGGCAGTGGTTGACATAGTCTGTCAGGCAGTCAGCAGTTTTTCTATCACTTATCTGACCCTATCAAAGAAAAGAGTGTCCCTGACCAAATAACTTTTTGGTATTTTATTTCATTAAAGTAACTTTCATCATCAGAGGTATCCACTGCTTTGTAAACTTAAATGAAACTTAATGAAAAGAGAGAGAGAGAGAGAGATCTTTAATGTTAAATGAAGTATAACAATAGCATGCCCACTTAGTGTCAGATTTTCCATGTTACATCACAATTTTGTTCTTCAGTTGATGCACGCATGCATATTATAGACATTTCTCCCTCCCAGACTACAGACTTTCATGTAAAAATAAGTAATAATAGGACTCTGGGCTTTGTTTCCAGAAGTTCAAAGCACATGATGTTGTGAGTCTCCAGATTTATCTTTTTGTCTAACCATTTATGTGGTGGATGGGTGACTATAAACATATTGACAGCTGCAGTTGACACTGGACTTGCATTCACAGCCTTTCCAGGGACCTCCAGAAGGGGATGGGTGTAAAGAAAGTGACTTGCACTGCGGCAGCCTTTCATCTGCTAGCTTGTGCTTAGAAGTTTCTCATTAAGTTCCATTTCTAGAGATGGCTGACTCCACAGTTGCTAAAAGCAAGAATAGAGAGTGGGTGGCACGGAGTAAGAACAGGAATAATGTCAGTTTTCCAGCAGAATATGCAAAGGGGTCCATCAAAAGACAGTCTGAGAGAGTTGTTAATGGGTGTAGAGTTTCAGATTTGCAAAATGAAAAAGTCTGAATATCTGTTTCACAACATTATGAATATAGGTAATACTACTAAGCTGTACACTAAAAATTGATTAGATGGTAAATTTTACATTATATGCTTTTTATCACAATAAAAAAGGACAATGTGGAGGAAATAAAAAGTAAAGAAACTGGTGGGCAGAAGGTGGAGGAATGACGCAATGAGGTGGGCGATCCCTTTAGAATAGAATTGGGAGGTAACAAAGCAGTAGATGAAGTAGAATTAAAAGCTAAGCAGGGCAGAAAACTGAAACCTATGAGGAAAGAAAGGCAGAATTAACTGGAAAAGAGTAATAATTGCCACTAAGAACAAGAAAAATCAGTGAGGCTCAGTGGAAATTAAACTAGAGCAAGAAAAAAGCATGAAGTAAAAACAAAAAAAGATTCACAAGAAAAAATATTTAAGGAGTTTGTGAAAGGGGGAAGAAGATGAAAAATATGATTAAAAACAGGATTCATAGAGCAGACAGATTCTAGGTACATTTGGCAACAGAAGAAAAACAAGTAGAAGTAAGGACCAGGGGATTCTATTTTATTTTATTTTTTAAACTGGCAGGTAACATGTATGTTTTTATCTTGTACAACATGATATTTTGAGGTATATATATATATATATATTATATATATGTTGTGAAATGGTTAAATCTAACTAATTAACAAATATATTACTGCATATAGTTATCATTTTTGTGCTAAGAACATTTAACATCCGCTCTCTTTACATTTTTTAAGAATACAATATATAGTCATTAACCATAGTCACCATGCGGTATAATAGATCTCTTGAATTTATTCCTCCTATCTAACTGTGATTACGTATCATTTGACCAACATGTTTTAGAAATGAAATCTTCATACCACAAGGATAATACTTATTTTCGTTTGGGTGTGGGTAGAGTGGGTTTTCTGGGAAGAATACTTAAAGCTGTTCTCTACTTACAGTATTGAAATAAGGAGATCCAGGATCAAGTTTTATGTCCTTGACAATGAGAAAAATGTCAATAAAGAATTATGCTGTACTTGAAATATAAATTTATCTAATCAGCCTGTGTTTGAATAGCCAAGACCCTTTCAACATACAGGGATAGTATTATAGCAAATGGATCTCCAAATGTGAGTCTGAGTGGATTGGAAAGTGTTCTCAAAAATTTTCCATTCAGAGTCTACTTCCCAGCCACTAGTTATGCACATTTATAAAGGATGACATATGAAAGTTACCTTCCTTCTACCAGAGACCACTGATTAATGCCTTCACAGAGAACATCTGTGGTGGGATCAGAGCGCTTCTCCCACACAGAACTGCCAAATCCACTTTTGCACTGTGTCTGATGTCCAGAAGGCTAATATTCCATAATTTAAAGATTTTTAAATTAAAGTTTTTCATCCCCATTTATGCCTTAGGTTGCAATTTTTTGAATTTGAAAAATCAAGTCTTGGTGATGACCTTGAGCAGTAGAATATAAATAACTCCCACATGCTTAGTGTTCCAATAGTGGAACACTAGGCATAAATGACTCAAACCTTTTGCCCTTACACCTACAGAACTGCATACCAATTACTAGCCCCTCTTCACCTTTATATGCATGAAGTCTTTTTCCTTCTAAATTTGATTAAATAGTACCATTGAGAAGAAGTTTATCTTTTAATCATTGTTTTAGTTCAGAATGTTGAAGTAAAGAAAATGAGAATTTATTTATTTTTAATTTTCCAAGCATAAAGGATAATTTAGCAAACTAAAAATATAGAATAAGTGCCCCACTATAAGAAATGGAATTTTTTCATCTGGTTATGGTATTTGTTATGAAATATTTTGTGCTCAAATGTTTTATGTTATTATTTGTTGTGCAGGTAAATATGTACTTACTTTGCCATCTAATATATCCTGAAAATAGTGACAAAAAGTGACTTTTTAAAATGTAATGTTTTAAACAATAGAAATATCTTCCTAAAATAATAAATTCCTAAGAATAAAATTAACTCAGAAATCAGTAACTGATTTGTCACATTTTGGACACTCAAATGTATTTGGCATTTAATTAATGAAAATGACACAATAAATGAACAAATTGCATATTAAAGTCACTTTCCACAAAATGCGTGGAGTTATAGAATTAGAAGTTATATTTATTTGTACTATAAAATCTAATCAATAGTGTTATAAATTAGTGACCATTCACCCATATTCAAATTTCAGAAGAAGTCTGCCTTAATTAAATTATGCGATATGTTACTTCAATATGTATCCTAAGGTATTTGACATTTAGCAGAATTTTTGCTTTGACATTGTACTCTCTTCAAAAGCCTTTATTACTCAAAGTAAAAAACAATGGACATAAACAAAGAAAATTGAGAAAAATGGAGCGCTACTTTCAATAGCACAATTTATTGCCCTAGTTGAATTTTATGGTTTATTCCAGGGCTTCTCAACCTCATTACTACTGACATTTTGACCCCAATAAGTCTTTGTTGGGGGAGTCCATCCTGTGTATTTTTTTAATGTTTAACAGCATACCTGGCCTTTACTCACTAGATGCCAGTAGCCCCCCACTTTCCCCCAAGTTGTGACAACCAAATATGTCTCTAGTCATTGCCAAATGTCACCTGGGGAACAAAACTGCCACTGGCTGAGAGCCACTGGTGTACTCTTTATGTACTTTAATCCTGTAGCAGAAGTTTCTGCAGGCTAAGGAATGCTTTTGAATTTTTTTTTTTTTTTTTTTTTTTTTTTTTTGCTAAATGTTATAGTTCTTATATTCATTTATTTCTTAAAAAATAAAACCTGGCCGGGTGCGGTGGCTCACGCCTGTAATCCCAGCACTTTGGGAGGCGGAGGCAGGAGGATCACCTGAAGTCGAGACCAGCCTGGCTAACATGGTGAAACCCCGTCTCTACTAAAAATACAAAAATTAGCCAGACGTGGTGCCGCGCGCCTGTAATCCCAGCTACTCAGGAGGCTGAGGCACGAGAATCACTTGAACCTGAGAGGCAGAGATTGCAGTGAGCCGAGATCGTGCCACTGCACTCCATCCTGGGCGAGAGTGAGACTCCGTCTCAAAATAAAATAAATAAAATAAAACCTTTCACTTATTTTATGTACAGCTCAATCTAAATCATGAGAAAATTTATATATGTTTATTTCAAAATATGGTTGAATATATTTTGTGTATGGCATATTCTTCATTTCATCTCGAGTTATCACAAAAAGACATATAATAATACAGCTAATGCCTAAGCTAAGGAGGAAAACTATAAAAATGAAGGAATTTCATTTAAATATATTGGTTTTATTAGGATCATTTTAAATGAACTAGATCATTTATAGATTCTCATGTTTTGCTGCAAAATTAAAAAATATATAACAATTTGCCATTAAAATAAAAATGTCTAATCTTTAACATTAGTCTTATGAATAGCATCTATAAACATTATGTGGTATGTGCTATAATTTTCTACTAATTCAATAGTATCTAAAATAACATTGTTAGTGATTTGAATCCTTGTCAAATGAAAAAAAATCTTTTTCAAAATGATGTGAATGAGCCGTGAACTTTTACCATGTAGCCATAAAGACTGTTAGAAAGTATTAAGTAAGATTAATTTTCTGAAGATTCCAGTTTCATAATTTAATTAAGCCATCAAGGTTAATCAACATTTTTTGAGATTCATGGAGGAAAATATGCCAACTTAGCATCTTCCTTTTTTTCTGGGATTGTGGAATATACAACAGTATGATTTGACAGAAAAAAAATGAGCAGAAGCAGCGATATGAATTTTACATAGCATCATTAACTTTTTATATAGGAGGAGAAAATAGGAGAAAAGGTTTTTAAAATAGGAGGAGAAAAGGTTTTTAAAATAGGAGGAGAAAAAGTTTTTAAAATTGGAGGAGAAAAGGTTGTTTTAGGAGAAATATTGGTAATTTGAAATAAATGCAATAGTTTATAAAAATATTCATTTAATATGCCAAAATATATTAATGTAAGTACTTTTAAACTATTTTGCCATAATTGATCATATATACACATATGAATATTTATATATGTGGGTAGTATATGCATCTTTTATATATATTTAGTTTTATTAGAGCTAAATGTAGACTTACTTTTATATATATATCAATGGATATAAATTGGCTTTTGTTTTCCCAAAATTTTATGGGAAAAAAGTAAAACATCATATTTTTTGTCACCCTCTTTTTTTTTCCTACATATTATTTTAAAACTATATTTCCCAACAAGGTTCTCAGAATCTTAAAGAGATTTACATTGAATATTTCTATTGGCTGTTTTTTCAATATTTAAACATCCTATCACAACTAATTTAGGCAAATAAATAACACCAATAGAAAGGGATGGGGTATCTCACAATTAAGGTATACTATGTGTGTTTCTAAAGTAACAGCTTGGTAAGCATACATATGAAGAAAATTCTAGATGTATTATATTTACTTGCATATTTCATCTGCCACTTTTTATGAACCTGTGCTTACCCTTACCAATGTTAAAGAAAAAAATGAACTTTTTGGGGAGTCATTTTCCTCTATAAATTTCTACTCTCCTTAATCATATCTGTGGGTGTCATATCAAACATCTGGCCTTTTGAACTTCTAAGAGTATAGCAAGACTAGAGGTCCAACATCAAGACAGGAGCTTTTGAACAAAAAAGCACATTTTTTTCTCATTCCTTTTTATTGATGTTGTCTATTAGGGTGCTATTATGTATTGTCTCAAGTATTAAGAATTAGGATGAGAGTGGTGATTTGACCATGCAGGGAAGGGATCAAACACTGAATATTTTTTTTTTGGAAGATGGAGTCTTGCTGTGTTGCCCAGGCTGGAGTGCAGTGGCATGATCTCACTTCACTGCAACCCCCACCTTCCAGATTCAAGTGATTCTCCTGCCTCAGCCTCCTGAGCAGCTGGGACTACAGGCACACAACACCATGCCCAGCTAATTTTTGTAGCTTTAGTAGAGACGGTGTTTCACTATGTTGGCCAGGCTGGCCTTGAACTCCTTGACTTCAGGTGATCTGCCCATCTTGGCCTCTGAAAGCACTGGGATTACATGCATGAGCCACCACGCCCAGCCTAAATACTGAATCTTGATGGTCTTTTGCAAAATATAACAATATTTATTCACAGTGGTTATTCTGAAAGAACACAAATTATGTTATTTAAGATCAATTGTGAATTCATTGTAGTAGTATGTTTGAAGAATTGATATATTCATATTTATGTTAAGCATAATTATTTTCTTTAGAAATTTATATAAATTAGTTAGATTTCCAGTTCTATCAAGTTGTTAGAGGAGGAAAAGCATCTTCTGGTTTCATAGTCATTAGAAAGAGATTATCGTATTTTCCATTCATTTTGAAACAGGGCAAAGAGGAATATTTTATGTGAGTAGACACTCTGTTTGAAATTCTTTTTATTCAAAATATGGTAACTTTAAACCCACATTTTTAAATGGCAAAAAATCTACTTTCTAAAATGTGATGTTAAAAGTTGATATGCACTCTCAATTTTCAGATTTTTTAAAATTTTCTAATATAATAGAAGTCATTAATCCCAAAATTTTATAAATGTTAGGAGAATTATGTTGGGCCTTGGCTATCTAAATAAAAACTGAACTCTAGGAGATTATCTCTGTTATAAGAGATTTAGTTTTCTATATTACTATTTGATATTACTTCAACTTAAAAATAATTTGTGACTGTTTTACCATAAGGGAGAGAGGTGCATTTCCATTAAACACAAGGAAAGGTTTAAAATTTATGACATGAATTACTGTTCAAATGCAGAAAAAAGCACATGCAATTTTTCATTATTTTAACGAATTTTTAAATTAATAATTATATTTTATAAAAATAAGAATGTTATCTCAACTGAGTTTTAAAATATCTTTACATTTGTCTATTTAATGAGTTTTGCTTTTTAATTATAAAGAAAATGATCTTTGATTTTACTGCTCTGCTTTTGTTGTTGAAGCTTCTTTGCTTTATTACAGTACACGGAGTATGGGAGGAATGGTCACCATGGAGTTTATGTTCATTTACATGTGGTCGAGGCCAAAGAACAAGAACAAGGTCATGCACACCTCCTCAGTATGGAGGAAGGCCGTGTGAAGGACCTGAAACACATCATAAGCCTTGTAATATTGCTCTTTGCCCAGGTGAGCCTATTCTGCATTTGGTTATGTTTGCATTATGTGCTTTTTATATGATTCCTAGTGTACACAAGAAATATTAAGAGTACAACCTTCATTCAGTCACGTTGGGAAATGTGTCCTTTTCATTGTATCTTGCCTAAAACTGGGTACTTTTCTTGATTCTATCATATGTAGTATTGTAGAATATGTCCTTTAGTGTCAATCAACATTTACCTTTATTATATTTCTACAAATGTGTATATTAATATTTTCCACTAAGATTTTTATCTGCACTTGCTTTTTCCTTCTGGGAAAATTACAAGGAATCCTAAAGACTTGAGATTAATTATTGCCTTCACACTGGAACTAGAGAGATCTGATTTAGAGCCAGTTCTTCCTATGTTATTCTCTTACACTTATTCAATTAGGGAGTGGCAATGTACCACTGACCATGTGCTAGGGAATCAGACTTTCTAGATCTCTTGCTGGATGCATAAAATGGCTAAATTATAAACAATTTACAATCTTTATGGGATTATGAAGTCTATACAGTCTGTTCTTAGAGTGTATTTATGTTATCTTAAATTTTTAATTTTAAATTTAAATTTTTAAATTTTTCTTTCCTTTAAAATGTTTCTATTCTATTTTATCTATCCTTGATAATTAATTTCACCCATTATGCTAGAGGGAAGCCTTCACAATGCTGTCATTTAGTTTATTCAAACATCAAACAAATTCCTCCAAAATAAATAAGAATAATGTCCAGCTTCAAAGGACTTACAAGTTATAGAAGAAAATACACACACATAGATGATATAATCTCTCAGGGTTAGCAAAGACACATTTTAAAGAAAGAGATAGACATGAATGGAGAATTGCAAAGGCTAAGATGGCAAAGATCAATATAAGTAATTGCTCTCTTCTTGGGGAGATTTTCTCATTAGCCCATTTTGTCACATATTCTGCATGCAAGCAACATAGCTGGGATCCCAGTACTGTTGTCCTCCAAACATATCCTGAAACTCACCCTCAGTCCCACTGACCCTTTAAATACCCCCAAGTTAATGTCCTGAACTATGAAGCAATGCTTCAAAGTCCTTCTGGAAGTTTTAAATATATAAAACGTGAAGAATATGAAAAACAATCCAATGTGTAGATATGCAAAAGTCATCTAACAAACTTAATTGTTCCCTTCAGAGAAGGACTACTAGGTTCCTGTACTTAATGACTAGAATTAAAGATGAAGGCAAATAATTATAATTACATTATTTTACTGACTAATATAAATATTTCCTAAAATTTTATGAATTCTGTGAATTATGAATGTAACTTATGAGTTAATATTCATACAATTATGAATATTAGACGGTCAAAACCATGATTACTTATTTGTTAACCAGTACTAGAAAATCTATTTATGAGATCAGTAACATTCTGTCTTATTTCTCTCTCTTTAAACACACAGGCAGGCAGACACACACATATGTAGTGATGCCTTGTGCTTTCAACAAAGATTTGGAAAAATTTATACTTTTTAAATTTTTTAAATTTTTTTTCAATGCTGAGCTGTAACATTTACATAGAATCAAATATAGTTTACTCTTATTTGTCCATGAAGTGCAAAGAAATAGACAATATGGAGAAATAAAAGACAAGAACTAACTATAGAAACTTTTTAAATACTTTTTTGTTACTTCTTTTATGTCAGCTGGACTTCATAAATACAAACATAAAAATGGCATTGATTAGTTAAAATATTGTGAACCAAGTTTCTCATAGTCTACTTTCCATTAACTTTTCTAGGAGCAAAATCCTTAGATATCAGTAGAGAGGCTATGTTACAGTTCAGATGTGAAAACTCATTTTCTTAAGTTGATATGGTTGTGGAACTTTATCACTCAAGTAGTAACACAAGTTTTTAAGCTACTTGGATATTAGTGGTATTATCTTATCATTGGAAGCACTCTAAGTCCAATAAAATCAGATGGCTTTCTTTCATGTAGGTCTTTTGTTTTTGTGCATTATGACTATATTATTTGTAAATGTAGCCTAGCTCATAGTCTCTCATAAGTGAACATATGGGCATATCCTTGAGTACTTAAACGTATCGTGTGCCATTTCTGACTTCCGTTGTTTTCATTCTTGAGTTTAGTTGCATCATAAAAGATGTAGAATTCTTATCACATTGTATCCCTATGAACTTAGTATCTGAAAGTGAACTATAATAACTAGGATTTTTTTAAGTTTCCAGGTTGTGCCAAAAAAATCGACATTACGATTTTAAAATATGTAGGTTTATTTGGTGGAAACATTTGAAATTCTCTTTAGAACTCATCATCTTATAGCTGAACTCAGGCACCTTCACTGGGTATGAAAGCATCATCAACTATCAATGAGATGTAAGGCACTGCTGAGAAGTGTATATAGTCCCTGATTTCAAAAGTTTTCCTTTCCATTCAGAAGATTCAGACATAAGCATATGCAAAGTTGAACGCACTTCTGAAAACCTCATATAAATACGCTAGCTTCAATGAAAGATGGTAACTTGAGGATTCAGTGGTTTCAGGCAACATTTTTTCTAACCATCTTACATGATATCCCTAAGCTATCATATTAAAGAATAAAGCTATGATAGGTACATCAGCAGTGAAGAATGTAGATCAGGACCTGCACTAGAGTGTGGACAAGAGGAGGGCAGAAGAAACATGTAAAACCACAAACTGTGTCTCCCACTACTCACTACTTTTGCAGGATTTGACGGGGTGGGCTGTGGTAATAATGGGCAGTGACATTTTTGTGTGGGATAATGTTAAAGCGTTATAGTCGTAAAGCTTCCTGCTTTTAAGAAACTGCATGAAACCACTCTAGCGAAATAGACACTATGTAGGAATGACATGCATTGTTTGTACCAAACAATGAAATACTTCTATGTATTCAGAGTTTGATATATACCTATAAGTAGATAATATGCTATCAGATTCCTTGCTGAGTCAATGCACAACTTCCTCCCACTTCTTTTGAGGTGAGAGAAAACCATTGCCTGGGATCCATATAAGGAGGAAGGAAAATGAAGATATAGTATTTCCTAGTGTGAGTTGTTAGTTACTAATTTGCATCCCCTGTCTGAGAACAGGGGGCTGATACTAATGAAGCAAGACAGGCAAGAGGCATAGAGCAACAAAAGGAATTTCCTGGCTCATAAACATAACGTGATCTATTCCTTCTTTTGTAATCTATACTAATAATTAAAATATTATGGAAAGGTGCATGTTTGTGTGTGTATGTGTGTGTTCAGTGGTCTTTGTGGTCTGTTTTACTTATCTCACCAAAGTTCTGGTGGTCCAAACTATGTTTTCTATTTTCTCTAAATTTTCATTGTAGTCATTAATTGATAATTGACTTCTTAATGGTCAATTCTCAATTAATAATTTACATATTTGAGGATAAATAAATTTTCTTTTATTTCCTGTTTCTCTCTCCATGCAACTCTATATATACCTGGTGGAAACAAGAAAAATTACTATTAAGTGGACTTTCTTGACATGAACATATCCAAATTTCTAATATCCCAAAATTTAAAGGACATTTTCTATGTCTGTTTCATAATACATTGATATGATGGAGGAAAGTGATCTTGGACTTTTGCAAGAGAACACATATTTAAATTTAGATTTTTACCTTTTAATATAATTGTGTCACTCATCTAATCTTCAGTTTATTCATCTGTAAAATGGGGACAGTAGTAATACCCACTTCATAGGACGGGTATTACTATTGTAATGCTATTGTAATACTATTGTAATGGGGTGGACTTTGTGAGATGCTGTAAAGTAGAGAACCTGATAGGGAGCAAATACTGTGAAAGTATTAGTAGTAGTATGTTAACGCCCTTCAACCAAAGTTCATCAGAATCACACCTGTAGCTGACCTAGCTGAATTTGTTACTCTTGAGAGTGAGGGGAAACTAACATAGGGAACTGTGGGGATCTCAGCAATGGAGTGTTTGAATTACTTAAGGGATTTGAGCTTGTGTTAAGTGATTTGGCAGAGGGTTTAATGAAGCGAGCGGCCTTTGTTCTGAACCGGATGCTGTTCGGAAGGTGTGACAATTCTATGGTTGGATAATAAACCTTAATAAATCATCTAGGTGAAGGGAAGACCAGCCATAATTGGTAAAGAAATAGCAGTCACTCATATTAGCTGAGAAAGAAGAATATTTGGTACTTTGTGAGTTGCACTGTGACCTTGTTTTTGTCTTTTAAGTGTCATCGTATGCTACTGATGTTTTCTGATATGGTTTAGGTCTAACTAGAGATAACAGTTTTTCTGTGAGCATCAGGCAAGCTGCTAATTAGGTCTAGCTGTAAGTGTCTTTTTATGGTGATTCCCCCTCTACGGCGATTTGATCACTTTAGAACCCTCTGTCCTTAATGGTCTTGATTTTTATTAATATTTAACAGGAGAAAAGTGTCGCACGTAATGGAAAGTTGCATTTTCCAGTATGACTGCCATTAAAATTATATAGATATATATACCCAAAATAAAATTTATATAACCATTTCCAAAATTAAACACTTCGAGGAACATAAAAAGCTTAAGATCTTAGTTAAAATCCTGAAGTTTTATGCTAATTTTCTTTATAGCTTTTTACTTTATAGTAATATTTTCCCCTAGTCGGTAGTTGAATATTAGAGGAGCTAATGATTTAAGTTTAGTTCTTACTGTTTTCAGTGTGGACACTTCTCAATCTGATATGTTTCCATGCAGTAGAGTATAAATAATATAGGGGACAAGGATAAATAGTAATTGGGTGACAGATTAAAGACTAAAATACATGAAAGTTCTATTGGTAAATAAGTCTTCATTTGTATACTGACATATATATATAAATGGATTTAATTATATGATTCAGTAGGAAAAAGAGTGGTCTGTTATTCAGAAGATATGGATTAAAGTTCAGTCACAATCCTTAATTAAAATATTTACTTGGGCAATTTATATACTCTATTTTCCAATTTCCTTTTTTATGGAATGGAGTCAGTATTAATTACCCCTCTATATTACAGGATTGACATATTATTATAATTAGGTAGAAATACTTTGAATAGTAAAAAATCGATGTAGAGGATTTTTTAATGATTTATATAAATATATTACTTTAAAATTAAGAGATTTTGGAAGAAATAGGTCAAATAAACTAGGAGTATTATGATAATTATTGAGCTCTACTGTCTTAGTCATAGACTCGAAGGGATTCTTCTCCCAGGTTTTTGCTAGGAAGAAATACTCTCATACAAGCTGTGTCAGTCTGTTTGGCTGAAAAGTGTCACACCCGTGAAGCTGCATTTGAGAAATGCTTTCCTGGGAGCCCAAACCCTGCCAGAGGGATGCTGCCATGTTGCAGATTCCAGATATATTTCCTACTCTTACAAACTCTAAGAAGAGAGAAAGAATCACCTAAGAGTAGGGCCTCATAAACAGGTAGACCCAAATATTTCTGTTATATAGAGCGAGAGGCTTCAGTCTGCTATGAACCTAAAATTTTGGTCTACAGCATCTATGGGAGGATGCCCTGCTCTCAGTCTCTCTGCAGGGTGCCCTTCTGGTGAAGACAGTGAATGGAAAGATTCTCAACATTTGCTGGAACTTGGTTCAAAGGTCCCTGATTGTGTTTGCATGAGGTTGTTATAATTTGTAACTCAAATACTGCCTCATTAACCTGTTCTTTAATTGATATGGATTTTATCTTCTTAGCCTTCTAGCCTGTTGTATGACAATTATATTTGTTTTGTGTCATTTTAGATTTTGGGCATTATTCCAGTGCTTTTTCAGTTCTTAGCTTAAAAGATTTTTAAATTAATTGTGTCTTTATTAATCTTGGCTTGCTTTCTTTTACCATTTAATATTTTTTCTCATTCAAACTTCAACTTATCAACTTTTTTATCCTTCTTAGCCTTACCATTATCATTTGTTTATATTTTAATTCTAATTTTTAAAAATGATGTTGCATTTTTATTTTCCTCCTATGTAGTTTAGTATAAAATGGCAAATGGAAGACAGATTTTTGCTTCTCAACATATGCCCAAAGCAAGAGGTTGTACTCTGTTTTTTTAGAGACAGGGTCTTACTCTGTTACCCAGGCTGGAGTGCAGTGGCATGATTTTATCTTATTGTACCTGGGAATCCTGGGCGCAAGCATCCTCCCACCTCAGCCTCTTGAGTAGCTGAGACTACAGGTGCGCAATACCATACCCAACTAACTTTATTTTTTATTTTTGTAGCAACACGGTCCCACTGTATTTCCCAAGCTGATCTTAAACTTATACCTCAAGCAGTCCTTCCATCTCAGCCTCTCAAAGCTCTGGGACAACAGGCATGACTTACTATGCTGGGCAGAAGTTGGACGCTTGTACATTTCAGTCTCGTGTCCCGAAAGAGTCTTCACAGATCTCTGGGTAACTCCCAACTCAATACAAATCTGAACTCTCCAACTTTGCCATCACAAAATGAAATAACTTTAAAGCCGGTATCCAAAATTTTTCTCCCCCTTAGTTCTTTCCTACCTATGACTTAATCAATCAAGAATATTCAACCCAGAACAGTTGCTGAAATGTTAGTTTTATTATCCGAAATATTCACAACATAATCTAATTTGTGGTTCTTTTTAGCTAACCTATTCTAAGTTGCCAACATTTACTGGTCAGGATGTAAAAGCAGACTGAAAACAATATATTTATTAAAATGTATTATAGAATTTAATTTGGCCCTTGTACAAAGAATGCAATTTTGTCTTCAAAGTGAGCCCAACTGCAACTCCATATGTATGGTGGGAGGAGGTTCATATAACAAAGTAGACCCCAGGAACCTAGCAATTTAGTCTTTGCAGTTTTAACTCTTCCAGTTTCAGAAAATCTGGTAATTTGTCACACTGCTGAAGTGAAACTTTAATTGTCCCCAGTATGACACTGGTATATAAGGAAGCGTGTTACAGGATGGTAAGGCAGGCTGATCTCTCAGCATTCTCCCAGCTTCAAAACACAGCCTTATTATTCTTGATTCTTAGTCACTTTTGTAGAATGGCTCAGAAAGCAATAGACTTTTGGAGTTTTTAAATTGAAAACTAACATTAAGAAAAAAGAATCCAACTGCAAGTGCTTCTGATGAGAAAGAAGAGAAATTGAAACAGCCTAAGAAAGTGTTGATTCTGACCTGGCTACATATGAGAGAAGAAATTATGTATTCTAGTTCAGTGTTTATTAAATGGTGTTCTATGAATTAAAAAAGAAGTTAGGTATTACATTTCAATTAAATTTGAGAAGTAAATTTTTAAACAAAGGTTATTTATTGCAGTACTCGCTGCTTTGTGTCTAAAATGGCATTCCAAATTTAACCTCAAAAAGACAGAAATTTTGATTTAAGGGCTATAGACACCCAGATTGTTGAACACTAGTCTAACCCAGTTCAATAAAATGATCAACCCTTTACCTATTTGATTAAGCCAAAATCCTTAAAGTCAACCTTAATTTTCTATTTTTCTGCACCCTACCACAAACCTGCCAGCTCTACATCCAGAAAGCATTGTAAATTCATCCATGTTTTTTCTATGCCCACTGATGCCACCATAATTCAAGCCACCATCAGCTCTCTCTGGACTACATACAGTATAGTCCTCCAATATTTCACAGTACGCATTCTTGCCCCTGTACCATCCGTTCTACACAAAACCACAATATTAGGTTTTAAAATGTAAATTCTATCTTATCACTTCTTTACTTTAAAATCTTTTCATACTTTGCATCTTCCCTGGTCGCATGGCCTGTAGGGCCCTATAAGATCTGGCTTCTGCACAGCATCTGAACCCATCTCTTTCCACCTCTCCTTTTCCAGGATCACCACAAGCCCCAGCCTTCTCTCTGTTCCTGAACACAGATCTTCACATGCCAACAGATATTTTACATGTAAAATATTTTTTAGTGCCAAAAATGAGACATTGTTTAATTTTTAATTTTTCTTTTCAGTGATATTCTGGATTTTTAAAAAATTATTAGTGAATTTATTTTACAGTCCTCAGCCCCATAACATTTCTGGAAACACTAATGTCATTTTATTGAATAAGAAAAAAATGGAGGTCAGGGAGGCTTTGGGGAGGTGGAAATTAAGAGTTGGCTTTGTCCAGTGATTCAGACTCAGCTCTAATATCGTCGTCTCCTGAGACTGCCTGAGCACTCCCTATCACATCGCCCTCTTTATCACGTTGTCTTCATAACACCTCTAGTGAAACGCTCTGGTTTATTCATTTACTTGTTTATCATCTGCCCCCACTACAGCCCCCAGACTACATGTTCATAAGAGCAGAGCTCAGCCAGTCCTTATCACCACAGCTCCCCCGTGGTGCAGTTGAGCAATGCCAATCACAGACTAAATTCTCTATAAATCTTTACTCCTGTGTGTGTTACGAGACTCCAGGAGGGATTGTGGAGTGTTTACGTTTTCCCAGCTTACCAGGGAACTCTTTTCTGACAGAATGCTGAGATGTGAATCAGTTTTCAACAGAAACACAGTTTCAGAAAGAAAGCTTTGAGGTAGTTTTAAATTCGTAGGTTTGCAATGACCCTGAGAGGTCCCTCTTACAAATATTGGAAGTAAGCCATACAGAAGGAGCAGGCATTGAGTGGGGAGAGACATTGATTGTCTCTACTACCTCGCTGCTGAGCCCGGTAAAAAGTCAAGCCTGCATGCAGGGTTGAAGGAGAAGCAGCTTCCTCACCACTTTAGCTCCCCAGTTAAGCATCAGATAACAAGAAAAAAGCTGTTCCTTCACATCTTGGAGAACCTAGATGAGTGGTTATAAAAAAAGAAATAGAGATATATAATATGATAAATTGTTTTTATTGTTACATTTCTCTACATTTATCCCTAAAAGATAATGCACACATTCTATCTGGAAATGCTTAAATATCCAAAACAGAACTCTTAATTTCTACCCCCCCAAAGCCTCCCTGTTCTCTATTTTTTTCTCATTCAGCAAAATGACACTAGTGTTTCTAGAAGTGTTATGGGGCTGCGGCCCAT
Source organism: Gorilla gorilla gorilla (assembly GCF_029281585.2). Classification (NCBI taxonomy): domain Eukaryota; kingdom Metazoa; phylum Chordata; class Mammalia; order Primates; family Hominidae; genus Gorilla; species Gorilla gorilla. The sequence continues at coordinate 93,069,275 of NC_073229.2, forward strand.
AAAACAAATCCATTAATAATTTTTTTAATCCAGAATATCACTGAAAAGAAAAACTTAAAAATAAAACAATGTCTCATATTTGACACTAAAAGTTATATATATACATAAAATGTCTGTTGTCTGTATATATGTATGTGTGTGTATATATTACATGTGTGTTTATATATATATAGTCTGTTGTCTAGTTTTTTATGTTAAATTTATATATTCATCTCCTACCTGACTTTTCAATTATCTATTTTCTCAATGATTTGGACTTGACACACTAAAGAAATATTAGGCCTTTCCTCTTTTGTTTTTTTATATCCAATGAATTATTTTGTCAAGCCAATTCCTTCATAATAGTGCAATTACACCAACATGGCACACATATACATATGTAACAAACCTGCACGTTGTGCACATACACTCTAGAACTTAAAGTATAATTAAAAAAATTTAAAAAGCTTGCAAAAAAAAGTGCAATTAATTTTCAAAGAGGATCTTTTGGTTCTCAGTGTAAAATAAAATCGCAAAAAATGCCCACTTGATGTATCTTCAATTTTATTATTTTTTCTGTTACTGACTTTGTGAACAAAACTGACCCCATCTAAAATACATGTTTTGTTGATGTTTATGGTAGCGTTGAACCTCAAATTGCTCCTCAGATTTCTAATATTAACTCACTCTTAAGCTTTAACATTAACACAGAATATGTACATGGTCAGAAAGGATTGAACAACTGTAACTACAAATATATGAATTTAAAGTCTCAAAACATTTTATTATTATTGATGCAGTCTTATTTCAGTAAAAGCCTGATGAGCAAAACACTTCACAAATAGATGTTCTCTTTCTTCCTAATATCATCTCAGCAAGGTCCTTCCTAATTCTTCATAGAAATACAATCCCCTGCCAAATTATCTTCTCTCTGATTTCGACATTTGACTTGCACATTCTAGATGCCACATCTTTGCTAGACACTCTTATTCTCTCTTTGCCAGAAAACATATAACTATTGCATTCATAATAAATCATACTCAAAATTTACCTTAAAGCAGAATACTTAAGGACATCACATAGTCCTTTATTCTAGTCACTCAGCACTAAGATTAGCTTAGCAGCACCTAATTCACCTTTGTTAATGTGCTGCTTTCTTTCTGAATGTTCTCAATAATGTGCATAACTGTACATCCTTTTGCCAAATAGATTGTAAGGTGTAGGGCATGAATCTCTTTTTATAAACCCTTCTCAGAATGCTTAGGATGGTGAGGCTTCATACTGCAAGCTCAATAAATGTTATCTTTGAAGAGAAAAATTCTGAAATGAAAAATGCACTCACGTTTAAAGCCAAAATAGAGGGGAAATAGATAATTTATAATATCCTATTGCTTCACTAGAATTTTCTTTTTAGTCTGGAAAATAGACTACATAACCAATATGATTGTATCAGGCACTTTTAATAAAGTGAGATGCTAAAATTACATTAATGGAATGATTAAATTGGCATTTTGTGATTTTTAATCTCATAAAGGGTTTATTAAGTACAGCTGGATACCTGTTAAACAATCTCTTTTTAATACCTACATGTAAGGCTTGAAGTTAGATTGAAAGTACTTATTATATTCTGCCAGGCTTTCTTGTTTATTTGGATGGATTTTCATAGCACCATTAGCTTATTTTGAAACTTTAGATTTGTGATGAATTCTCTTTCACCTGTGATCAAATTGACTAAGAACAATGAACTGATCTTGGAAAAAAGTAGACATCCACAGACTAATGCATTTATAACATTTACATGCTAGTTTGCACATTCTAATCTGGAAAGTATTTTTGGTTAAATCCTTTGCTTATTTCTATTTTGTGGCATATGGGATTCTGCCTTTGTCAATGCTGACTTTGTCTAAATTGTCCATAACTCACCACTCTATGTCTATTATAATTACATCCCCAGTAGATGCAGTATGTCCTCTGAAAGCCTAAATACTTCATGTTTCATGTTAAGATGGTATTGTCTTTAAACATTTATTTATTTATTTATTCATTTGCATGCAGAATGTCCTAAATTATAAAATTTTTGAGGTTAGGATTTATATTCTTTTATTTCTGTGTATCTTGTTAACACCTATCACAGTGTCTGATGACTAATAGATTCTCAAAATTATTTGAATGAATGAATACATGAATCTCAATTTGAATCTCCCAAAGATAAATCAAGCTGAACAGTCTATATTACATTCCAGTCATCAGAAAACAGCCATCTAAGAGTCACCTGGATCCTCTCTTCGCTTCAGCTCCCATGGCCAGTTCTTCAGTTTCTTCTTACCACCCGTTCCTAGTAACTTTCTAATCTCTCCAAGACACTGCATCTGCACTGCCTCATCATCACAGCTCAGATCCTTCCCAACTTCTGTAATTTGTTCTCCATCCTACACTAGATCTGATCATAGTATTATGGTATTATGTATTATTTAAATCGTTCAATGGCTTCTTTTTTTTTTTTTTTTTTTTTTTTTTTGAGACGGAGTCTTGCTCTGTCCCCCAGGCTGGAGTGCAGTGACATAATCTTGGCTCACTGCAAGCTCCGCCTCCCGGGTTCACGCCATTCTCCTGCCTCAGCCTCCCGGAGTAGCTGGGACTACAGGCGCCCGCCACCACGCCCGGCTAATTTTTTTGTATTTTTAGTAGAGACGGGGTTTCACCGTGTTAGCCAGAATGGTCTCGATCTCCTGACCTTTTGATCCACCTGCCTCAGCCTCCCAAAGTGCTGCGATTGCAGGCGTGTTCAATGGCTTCTTAAACACCTGAGAATAATATCCAAAATCCTTAACACAGCTGATGAAAGTTTTTCATAATCTAGCCTCTCTCTTTTTTAAAACTTCTGCAATCTCTCCTCACTCAGCACTCCAGATGCCTTTCACAATGACCTTCATCCGGTTCCTGGAAATGCCCATGATTCTTCTTCCAAAGATCTTTGTATATTCCTCTGCATGGAACATACCTTTATCCTAAGTATTTTCTCTTTATCCTTCAAGGCTTGCCTGAAGCCTCAGTTTGTCAAGAAAGACTCTCTGGACCTTCCGAAGTCTTATCTCACAATGTCCTGAAACTATCCTTTGCAACACTGCCATGTAATTGATTTATCTAGCATGTAATTCATGGTTTATTTCTAGGGGTTCTTTCTCTAAAATATGAGCTCGATAAGGTCTTGCTCAGTATTTAGTTTGTTCACTGTTTTATGTACCCCATCTCCTAGCACAATGTATTGCATCTTGAGTGATCAATAAATATTTTTGAAGAAATAAGTGAATCAAAAGATATACTGGAGGCCAGGCATAGTGGCTTACGCCTGTAATCCCAGCACTTTGGGAGGCCAAGGCAGGTGGATCACCTAAGGTTAGGAGTTTGAGACCAGCCTGACCAACAGGGTAAAACCCTGTCTCTACTAAAAATACAAAAATTATTTTGGGGTGTGGTGGCAGGCACCTGTAATTCCAACTACTCAGGAGGCTGAGGCAAGAGAACTGCTTGAACCTGGGAGGCAGAGGTTGTAGTCAGCTGGGATCATGCCATTACACTCCAGCCTGGACAACAGAGCAAGACTCCATCTCCAAATGAAAAAAAAAAAAAAGATATGCTGGATATATAAAATAAAATAAAAGTGGGAAAATAAGGTAATAATATTTGGGGAGTTAATAAAATCTCATGCTGGTGTGACCTTCCATTGTATTCATTCATAGTCCATTGATTGGGGTTCATCTTCAAGGGTGGTTTTACCAGGTACTTTCTGTACAGCCTGTCCTATTGGAAGATATCCTCATGCTGTCTCTTTTTCTGCTTTGGTAGTTGATGGACAGTGGCAAGAGTGGAGTTCGTGGAGCCAGTGCTCAGTAACGTGCTCGAATGGGACTCAGCAGAGAAGCCGGCAGTGCACTGCAGCTGCCCATGGAGGCTCCGAATGCAGAGGGCCATGGGCAGAAAGCAGAGAGTGCTATAACCCTGAATGTACAGGTAGGGCTTGATTCCTGCATATCATGGGCACTCGTACCATGTAAAAGGCACATTATAAAATGTGTCAGAACTATGCCAGAGGGTCATGAAAGAAGATAATCATTATATGTGTGTGTGTGTGTGTGTGTGTGTGTGTGTGTATACATGTATTTATTAATGAAGCCGATTATACCAGAATTTATTCTAATGTATGCCATGCTAATAAAGTAATAAAATTCAGGAGATGAACTACGAATACATTTGAGGAAGTTTAGCACTGAGCTTGCACTTTTTACACTTTTTTACACTGTTCTTCGCAATGCTCTATATTTGACCTGTAAGTTAAATATTTGAATAAGGTTTATTCACAGTAGTAGATTAACAAAAATGGAAGGGGTAGTAACATTCTCAGATTTTAAAATTTTTAAAGGAGTGTGTGGTAGATGACTGACATTGACCATGAAACATTTCTTTCAGCCAATGGTCAGTGGAATCAGTGGGGTCATTGGAGTGGTTGTTCCAAGTCCTGTGATGGCGGCTGGGAAAGGCGAATAAGGACCTGTCAGGGTGCAGTGATAACAGGGCAGCAATGTGAAGGAACGGGCGAGGAAGTGAGAAGATGCAGTGAGCAGCGATGCCCTGGTGAGAATGAACCCAAATTATCCCAAAAGAAACATTTCGTAACGTGAAAAAAAAAAGATTTAAAAATATTGTCATTGGTTAAGGGTCATATTCCTCAACTAAAGAACTACTAATGATAGGTGGCAATTTACTTGTTTCTGTACTATGTGGGGCATCCCCTGTTTATGTATCATAGAATCATTCCATGTGAAATATTTGTTTGTGGAGAATACAAAACAAGCTGCCTTAGGATATATATACTGGAAATGTAAAGACATAAGAAATGAATGAGAAGATAAAGAAGTGTCGCTGACATTCAGATGCTTTTAAGTTCTGTTGCTAATTACTCTGACCTTGATGTGTGACCTTGATTATCTACATTTACTTGCCTTTGCTCCATTTTTCATTGGCAAAGGAAATTCCTGTGAGGAATGCATTTTAAAATGAAAGTATAAAGTCTTAATTGCTAATGAAAAAATGAAAGTCCTGCTACATTAAAAGATTTTACATATAAACAGAGAAAATAATGAAAGGTCAGAAACTGCCCAGATTATACAGCACATATTTTACAGGATCATTTAGAACAAAAACTCCTTCCTAATCATGTGTACCTTCCATTAATATATTATTGACACACTGAGGACTCAATAAGTAAGTGAAAGTCAGGATTTTAGAATGAGATCCTAAGAAAAATATTATAAGTATACTAAAGATGTGATAGGACAGAATTTTAAAATTTGACAATATAGTGCCAACGTGCTGAACCTAGAGAATTTGAAGACCCACTTAGAGTCCTGTTGCTGCTAGTAACTCTGTGAGCAAGCTGACTGATCTCTCTGGCTGTCTGATTCCTGGGGGTACAGTGAGTACAGCTGGTTGTGAGATCTTTGAGGTTCCTTTTCAGTTCAGAATGCTACGAATTTCTGCCTTTATCTCACATGATTGTTTCAACTTAGAAAAACCAAGGTATTCTAAGAGCTATCCAGGAGTCAAAGCTTTGTATTTTTCCAAAGTTAGTATTATAAAGACTTCTCACAGTACAACACTAAGAATAACAACAGAACTGGATTTTAAGAGTAACAATATGTCAGTTGGAGTTTTGTGGGGGCTTAAAAAAGATCAAAAATTAGGGCCAGGCATGTTGGCTCATACCTGTAATCCCAGCACTTTGGGAGGCTGAGGCAGATAAATCACCTGAGGTCAGGAGTTTGAGACCAGCCTGGCCAACGTGGCGAAACCCCGTCTCTACTAAAAATACAAAAATTAGCCGGCCGTGGTGGCATGCACCTGTAATCCCAGCTACGCAGGAGGCTGAGGAAGGAGAATAGCTTGAACCCAAGAGGTGGAGGTTGCAGTTAGCCGAGATTGCACCACTGCACTGCAGCCTGCGTGACAGAGCAAGACTCCGTCTCGAAAAAAAAAAAATCTAAAATTAGTTTTGTTAATTCTTAACGCCATATGAATTCAATATGATAAAAAGTAACCAGCATGCAGGGTTGTTAAGAGGATGATACCTATTCAGATTACCACTGTGAAATTCTTCCAGTGCTGCGTAAGAAGAATTAAGATGTATTAAACAAAAACATTTATTTTGCCTAGGGAGAAATTTCACAGAATAGTAAGCATAATTAAATCAACCCCTTCAATATTTGATGTTATCTAAACCAGTCTGGGCATACCACAGTTCTTAACTGGTCTTTTAAAATTGTCTTTCATCTGCATATATAGAGCCAAGATAGTACTGCTGCAATCAAATTTACAGAGATTGCCACCTGCTGTTTGAAAAACATTTTACAGATCTATTTATGAAAAAGATAGTGTACTTTATTTGCCGGGCTTGTTTGCTGGCTTTCATGACTTAAGGCAGGTTAAAAAAATATCACATAAAACTAAAAAATAAATTATATACACTACACATTTTTGTTATTATTAACATTTTCATTTTACTCTTTTAAATTATGTGAGATGAAAATAACCATAAATTACTTACAAGCATATAGATACCATTTTCTTAATTAAAAAGAATTCTTGAATCAGCTAAATAATTTAAACATCACTACTTATACAGGGGCAAAGAAAAATAAATAAATGTGTGTGTGTGTGTGTGTGTGTGTGTGTGTGTGTGTGTATACATATACACCAAGCTTTTGAATATATCCTTGTCTGGTGCATTTATGTAAACAAAAATTGCATTGTCCATCAGAAATTGTGTGTGACTGTTAATTTCAAAAATACCTCTGCTTTCTTAGAGAATTTTTTTAATTTACAAAAGGGGTTTTTCTTTTATATTAATTATTTAACTTTTTATGTGCAGTCACATCATCCCCAAATTATTTTATCAAGTTTTTGATAATTGTTTTCCATATTGTACTTGATTCATATACTGGAGTTCCAACTCTCTTCAATGTCCTCTCTGTAGTCAATGTGTATTACTATTGTGACTATGAGTATAGCGTTCCTAATTTCAGCCATTATATTGCTTCAAATTTACACACTGACAATATAAATTGAGAAAACTTTCAAATTACCATAACATTTTTCTAAGGCATCTTTGTCTTTGTGTTAACAACAAAGCTTCAACAATTTTTTTAAACAATATGCTTTTTCTAGTATTATTTTTAGTCTATTCATTCTTAATTTTTCTTCAAGTTGCTGAAAACAACTACTATTTATTTTATACTTCACTTAATTTGGAGTCAAAACAAATTAATCAAGTTTACTAAGAGGCCTTTTGTTGTCAGGAAGGAGAAATATAATATATGAACATCTTTGTCTGAATAATTAATGAAAATAATGATTAATCATCTGGATCTAATCTAAAGCTGTTATGATGTCTACTAAAAATGAAAAATAAAACTATTTTCCCCTCAAGATGAGGATATTTCTTTGCTGGTAGATAGATAAAATAAAAGTATTAAAAATGTCATCATTGATGACAAAAAATATATTTCTTTTGTTTTCATAAAAAATAATTGTAGAAATAAGAAAACATTTTTTAAAAATAATGCTAGTTGGGATATAGAACAGCTACGGGGAAGATAATAAGTGGTCCAATTTTTAAATTGGTCAGATTCACCAGATAATGGTTTCATTTATCTCAATCTCATTGTGTATCCTCAGGCTTTGAAGGTTAAAATGGTAGGATGGTAATAGCTCCCCTAATTTTGTTAATTGCTACAATGTCATACATAATATTTTTTAGGTTTTTAGTTTGATTTTCACCCCAATATTCCCCTGGTTAATAATATTCAGAAAGCAAGTGTTACTGCTGGATTGTCCTAAGTTTACATTCTAGCTTCGTAGGAACCACTTTGCCCTGCTCCCAGGAGAAGGGCTTGCTACTTCTATAACTCCAATTCTAGGATCATTACTCTTTAGTCATTAACTGCTAAGTTGGAACCTACCATTTACAAGTAAAAATTACACTTTATTTATACATAAAATTTCCTTCTTGGAACCACAGCTGCTTTGTCTGTAAGTGGTGGGTGAGGCCTCCAGGTTAAATGTGCTGATAAACACTTGTGAAGTAAGCCAGCCATATCATAAGTGTATAGCAACTTAGACCAGAAATGTAGGAATTATTGTGATGTTTATCTATAAATATTCATACTAAAGGAGGGCAGCCGTAGTGTTGGTAATGCAAAATTTGTCTTGAACACTGTAATACACTTGTATTAGGATTTGGTGCCCTATAATATAGCGAATGTGATCCCCATCCCCACCCTGCTTACGAGAAATGTGATTCTGGAAGTGACGGTTCCTTATTTGTATAAGGTTGCTCTCCGACAGGATTATGCCTCCTCTGGAGACCAGGAGAGTCTTCCTTTGGTCTCTAAGTAATTGTCTTTTAACTTAGCTTCAGTAGGAAAGAAGAAGAACAAAGCTTGCCTACTTTGCACTCCTGTCTTCTTTTGAGTGCCTCCCTCATTGTCCAAAGCAGTGCTTCCCAAACTTCAGTGTACATAGGAATCACCCAGAGAGCTTGTTAAAACACAGATTCCTGAGCCAGACCCCCCAGCCATTCTGACTCAGTAGAATGAGTCAGAGAATCTGCATTTTTATGAAGGTCTCAGGTGATGCTGAAGATGCTGGTTTGCAAATCATCCTTTCGGTTGCACTAACTTATAGTAAAAATAATAATGATAAGGTGATAAAATTAACAAGGAAGTGGAATACAGTCCTCTACCTCTGTTCCACTGGAGAAAGTTGAAATATCACCTCAACAAAATTGCAAAATTTTATTTTTTTCATCCTTTTTCATAAATGATGAGGGATTCTTTCTGGAATTGGTTGATAATGAAAACACAATTCATTTTGAATGCCTCTAGCCAACTCATGTTTCAGCCAAAATAAGATCTCTTTACAGCAGTCATTTAAAGAAAAATAGGACTATTAACTAGCTGTTGTGCACAAAGAAAGATGGTTTAGTCATTATCCAACTCTCAGTTCTCCAATCCTCATTTTTCCTGTACCACGAAGAGCAGGAGAAACAACTTGGGTATCATTTGAACAAGTCTGATGTAAAACCAGGCGCTGCCAGGACACAGATCTGCAGTCCTGATGTTGTCAGCCCCAGCATCTCTCTTCCTGAGCAGTATATTTTCCCTGCCTCTTATCCCCCACAGGTATTAGCTAATTAGCTAATATATACACATACACGTATAAAATACTTGGTGTGGGGATGGTGTCATGGAGGAAGATGAGGTCTTAGCTCACTTTGACTTATTTTCTCCTCAGGTTCCAGTTAGTAGAATAGTGAACTAATCACTACTGATACAAATATTTTTGTCTTTGAGACAAATGTAATAAGTTAGATTCTTCTAAACTAAACTCTTGAACCACTCAATTTTAAGACTGAGTGTAATCATTATTAGAAACCCAAATATGTCAGCATAAAATTTGTGTTTCTTTTCTAAAGAGAAAATACACTACTCCATAATGAAATATTTGCATACAAATTGACACCTGCTTTACCTTGTTCATTTCAAACCAAGTTTAATTAAGCACAAACAGTATTTTTTAAACTCCTATTTCATTGGAATTTATATTATTTAATTAAGCACAAATAGTGCTTTTTAAAGCTCCTATTCCTTTGGAATTTATATTATTTTCTGCTTTCAGATATTATCTGTATACTCTTTAAGGAATTATGTTATTACCTGTTGCATTCTTCAAAAGGTTAAAGCAAGTTTTGACTGCATATTTTTGGGAATAGCAAATTAGGCCCTACTCAAGTGTCCATACCAGTTGTTCACCTAAAACCAACCACTGAGTTTAATGGTGACAGTAGGTGGCACTAGGTATTGACTTCTTTAATATTAAATGTCCTATTTGTTCTTGCCAAGTCACTTCAGATAAATAGTAAAAAGCAGGAAAATGAATTAGAACTTGAAGATATCCCATAGATGAGAGAGACCACCTGTTGCTTTTAATAAATACCTAAAATAGTATCCAATCTTCTCAAAAAGGATGAGTTTTACCACCTATTTTAGTCTACAGTTCTGCAGCTAATCAAGCTGAGTTGTATGGGCAGACTTGGGGAAGAACTGCTGAGATCTAAAAGAATTAATAACAGATAGTACTACTGTGGCTACAGTATGTATACCAGATGCCCATTATTCAAACCTGTTGCTATGGAGATAATTATTGTCATAATTCATTTTATCAGATTTTCTTCAGATGAGACTTTGATCAAACTCTTACAGTTTCTGCCATGAATTGCTTAAAAAGCAATTTTCTGTAATCTTATATTACCCTACCTTGTTCAATTTAGAAATATTTAGCAACATGCTGATCATTCTCAAATTGAAAAGAAAAATTTAAGCACCACCTTTTACTATTTTTTTATTTATTCTTTTCATCCCTTATTGTTTTTCTGGGAAAAAATAAACTTTAGGAACTGTTTAACAATTATTTTAAATTAAGAGATTTAAAACTACTTTTAAACCTTTTTTGAGCTTAATGTTTACCAAGACACTAAATCTGAATATTGCTCTTTGATGTTTCTCATCAACACTTATTTTTCTCACCTTGTGTATCCTGACATATGAATGACCTAAGGCTCTGCCCCAGTACTCTTCTCTTTTGTTGATCTCTCTCTCATCAACTATAGCCTCTGTGAGCAACACCCATGAATGTACCTTTATGTCTAATCACTCACAAAAACCTGATAAAGCTTTCCTACCTGGGACTCAATTCAGACTCTAGGTAACTGGGGGAAACTTTTCTCTGATCACCAGATCCTCTGTGTCATCTGGAGTGATTCCTCATTCTAGCAATCCCTGTTCCAGATGGAGTCCATCATGGTATTTCTCTCAGTGGCCCTGCTTTCACTTCCTCCTGCCACCAGCTTCCAGTAAGGGAGGAGCAGTGCAGCAGGAAGAGCCTGAACTATGGAGTCCAACAAAGTACCAACTTGGGCCTTGGTGTCCTCATTTATAAAATAGGGATAATAATATGTGCTGCAGAAGATTATTTCAAGGATGAAATGCTGGAGCTAATTAGGATCATCAAGTGGCAGTTCATGTACTCTGTCTGTTACCCATATTATGACAACACCTGCCTTCTCTAATCTCTTCCACACAGATTTATCTGATTATTCTCTCTTCTTTATAGCCTTGTTCTTATCACTTGCTTGCTCAAAAACTTCCGTGGCTTTTCCTTACTGGCCAAATTTCATCCTACTGGGATCCTTGAGATTCTAATATTTCTATCAGCTTCACTAGCTTTCCAATGTTATCTCATTCTACTCATTTATGATATACATTTTAATATACATTTGTTCATATGTGATAGAATCAAGCAGATGCAGCCTCTGGTTTCTGAATACAGGGGTGCATATTCTCCCCTTATGGTGCTGTTTGCACTGTTATTCACTTGGGCTCCCCTAATGTCCCTGTCCCCTCTCTTATCCTCATCTGTTGATAGGGGAGAATTTGGGAGCCCATCCATTAAGAGATGTCTGCTCTCCTAATAATTCTTTCTCCCGCAGTCTCATAAGTGTTCTTTCTTCTTTGAACCCCTATAAATTTGTTTGATATTTCCTTATTATATATAGTATTATTATTATATGATTATATCTGTTGAAATTCCAGCTCATTGCAGATGAACTATCTGTTCTCAGCCCTCTGAATCCCTGATTCTTCACTGAGCCTAGTTAAATATAATAGGTCAAGCCCTTTTGAATGTTTTTATTTCATATCATAAAAGCTATAACTAATGAAAACATTTATATAAAAGCATATGAATAAAAAGTTTGCAACGACTCTGATGTTAATGTCTTACATTTCATGACCTTTCAGTGTTTCAAAAGTCTGTTCAATGGACTGATTTACTGGAAGAGCATTTCTATCACATATATGATTTTTTATATTGTAGTTATAAATTGTGGTATGATTCATCTTTCTTTGGAAATAAGTAATTGAGATATGGGAGGTAGGAAAAATATATGTTTCTATAGCGAGTTGTTCAGTTTCCCCAAATCTCAGCCCAGCTTATTATTTTAAGCCAGAGCTTCTCAAGGCAATTCTACCCTGTCATGGGAGGATTTGTCCCAACTGTGCCCAAATAGTGGTTCCTAAAGCCTCAGAGCAACTGACAAGGCAGGAGACTGTGGCTAGTGGTCTCCAGTCTTCAGTAGCCTTGCCTACTTCTCCCAGTGTGTCTCCAAATACTATCATTTCTACATATGCTATGACCTAGAGAAGGCTAAGACTCACTGTCGTCTTTGGCTGTTCCTAAGGTAATACAGAAACTTAGTAAACGTAACTTTCCAGCAAAATGTTCAGCATAACCCAGTATAAAATTCAGTATTACTAAAAGTTAGTAAATAGCTTTCTAGAGTTATTCCTCAAAGTTAGTTAGCTAATTTTTTAATTAACTTTGTTATCAGGTTGAAACTAGAGTGACCTTGTCTGCTAAGTTTAAATATAAAATTATGCAATAATAATACAGAATTTGCTTATGAGTATGTATATAAAACACTGTCCACCAGGTACTTAAACAATCCGCAATATATACCATTTGCTAATAAATTGAAAGTTCATGGTTTGCTAACTTCCAGACTTAAAAACAAATATTTGCAAAATGTATAAATAACTTGTTTACCACCATAACAATAAAAAGACTCCTCTGCTTAGAGAAGAGGTAAACTTCTCTGAGAATAGACTCAGCTATTTGATTGACCGTAGGTCCATCATCTCTTAGCTTAGTGGCCTCAGGCTAAACACTAAACACTTTCTGTCTTGACTTCCTCATGTTTAAAATGAGAATAACAATTCTGTTCACAAGGTTATAAGAATTCTGTGAATTAAAATATATAACACAGTAAGAAGAATAACTCATAATGTTATGTAAATATTGCTGATATAATTGTATGTTGTTTCCATTTGAGACAGATTAAAACCATTTCCTATATGAGGAATGCTGTTATGAAACACACTTCATAAACACTCTTCTTTTTCCCACAGACCTTAGCAGGAGCATGAATTCTTCACATGAGTAGGTACCACCTTGGAAATGAGAGCTGTAAGTCGTTGAGCACAGACACTGGATCCGTCTTATTTTCCTCTGCATCCTCCAGCACAGGGAATTCCCCAAACACAAGAATTCATGAATTGCCAACAAGCGAATTTTGAAATGTGGGATCTTGAGTAGTACATGTTTTTCTTTTTGTGTGTGTATATCAGCTCTATAGTTTAGAATCAATTTCTTTTTAGTGCTGAAATTCTAGCATATATTAATTTTCCACACAAAATTGATTTAAGCCCTGTATCATTTCTGCTCTTTTTAAGAGACAGAAAATCAGTTTGAATAGACAGATTAACAGCTAATCACTAGGTAATTGCTACCTTACTTTAAGGGGCATGCTAACTACATACTTGTGACTTCAAGTATAGTTGTATCTTACAAATGGATTTTTATATCTTTGCACTAGTACTAGCAAACAGTGAGATCTTTGAGCGGATGAACAAAGTTACTATTCCTTATAGCTAAGGCATAAAAAGAGAGAATCCTTCCTATTGCTGCACAATCGTATGCTTTTATGTTCAGTCTAGAGAGTAGCCTCAGCTAGTTTATTTTCTAATTTACAAAACACACACACATGCCATTAAACAGAAAAAATAATTAAAACAAATCTCTATCTCTAGCTTGTTTTCTTCTGGAGCTTGGATTCCATCATATATATCAATTAACTTTTTTATAATACCTATATGTGCCTAGATATGTCAAACTCAAAACTATTTTCAGCATCTCCTCTCCCAAGTCATCTCTTCCTCATATGTTGTAGTTCAGGGTCTCGCTAGCACATAAGATATCCTTCTTGGAAACCTGAGTTCTGTCTTTTATTTCTTTATCCTCCTCACCTCTTACATACAATCAGCCATAGTGCTGAGCCCATTCTACCTCCTAAATAAATTTTGAATTAATCTACATCCTACGATTCTTCATCCCTTCCCTAATTACATCATTTAGATTGTGGTAGGCCTCCCTGTCTTCAGCCCTCTTTCTTTCAATCCTTTCTCCAAACTGCAGGCATAGCAAGCATTTAAAACATTGTCATAAATTTCCCTTGCCCCTAATATAAAGTCAAGATCCTTGCTTACCTCATCATATATTACCCCTCCTCCTGCTGAATCACCCACCTCTACTTATCCCCAACTTTACACTTTACCCTTTCTGAAACGGTCACCTTCTTGGCTATTCCCAGTTCTCTTTGCTCCCTGGATTTTCCCACATGTGGTTCCCAGGACACACTCTCCCCTTCTTCATTGGTGAAGTACTGCTTCTCCTTTACACCTCAACCTGGACATCCCTCTGGAAATCTTCCACTGACACACTCTTCCCTAAGGTACTCCCAGAGCAGCCAGGGCTTCTCAACTTAGAGTGGGCATCCTGTGTACTGTAATTCCTCAAATTATCATCTTTATGACCATTTTAGGGGTCAAGAGACATCGACTATTCTTACTTAGCCTTTTCTATGTGTAGTATTTAACAAGGTGACTGGGGTATGATGGGTGCCCAGTAAATATTTGTTGAATGAATGAATTCTATAAGTGACACTGAGAAGTACCTAGAAAGATCCCACTACTGGGGAATTCATAAAGATGAGATGGCAGAAAATCAGTTGTTATTTTAATGTCTAAAGCTATTTTGCTTTTGGTATAAGCATAAATGGACCTATTTTCTGAGATAGACTCTTCAAAGAATGCCAAGTCACCTTTGATAAAATATTTAAAGCAGCTGTACCATTTGACATTACTACTAAAAAGCTGAAAACCCTGGGCCAGTTTGCACCTGTGAGAATCTATGATTCCCCTGCCATCTTCCTTTTTAAAAATAATAATAATTTGTGTAGTGGATTTCTGTCTCCAAGAAGCACAATGAATCCAAGGCTTCATAAATTTACTGTGGAACAAAACAAAAAGTTGCTGACATCTCTAGGTTTAAAAAATTATTGATTTTTGCTTTTCATTTTGTTTGGCTGTTTGTAGGCAGACCAAACTGATAGTCATTAAGAAGATAAAATTCAGTAATAGAAAGATGTGGTTGGTCAAAGGAAAACAACTATTTAATCAGCTTCTTCCTGAACCAGAGTGAGGATGTGTGTAGGGCACATTGGGGGATTCTAAAAAACGGTCCTATAGGATCTTAGTAAGTCAGATATAGCCCTCCAAGGCCAAACTTAGTCATTACAATTATGTGATAACCTCTGGAAACATCTTTTGACTAATTTTTAAGGTAACTGTAGTAGCTAACCTCCCTACCTTTCTGCTCCTAACTGGACATGGCTATCTACTGCTAGAGGATCCACTCCCCACCTCCAGCCCCGCCCCACACACAATGTCTACAGTACTTTTGCAAAATCATCTTCATTCTCTGCGATCTTAAGAAATAGGGTAATTCAAAAACAGATCTAGCCAAAAGAGAAAAATAAATCAGCTAAAAACATGTATAGATGTTACAAGGTGACAGGAAAGTGCTTTGGAGAAAGATAAAGGAGAGGAAGGGGTGGGAGTGTTTGAGGGGCAGTCAGTGGGGTCTGAGAATGTGAGGTTTGAGAAAAGATTGAAGGCGGGAAAGACATGAGTCATGCAGACATGTTTGAGGGGGAGGAAGCGGGGGATAGTCAAAGCAGAAAGAACCTGCACACAAGCTCTGAGGTTGCAGTGACCCGTAGTACTGAAGAAGGGTGGAGAAGGCCTGCGCAGCTGGTGGGAAGCTGTGAGAGTGGAGCAGGGAAGAGGAGAGGTAAGCTGTAACTGATGCTAGTTTAATCATTAAACATTGTACTTGCATGAAGAGAGGACGTTTTATTTTTCCCCAACTAGTTGCCTTAAAAAAAAAAATGAAGCATTGACTTATTTCACATATTTGCTCTTACTCCCCACCTTGATTTTGAACCCATCAGATTCCACAGCCGGCCCAGTAAACATTTCACCCTACTGGCTCACTAGTGCCATCTAGTGGCTAAGGTTTGCAATGACCACATTTTCTAACCACACATTTCACCATGGGGGAGGGGCAGGGAGCAACGAAGTACCTTTTGCCAGAATAATACTAAGTGTGAAAAACTTTCTGATACCCCGACAGGGGAATGAAGAAGTTCATGATACAAATTGAATCTTCGTTTTCTTATGTCACGACTGAATCAGGAAATCTAGTATTTAACTATAGCAACAGGTTTTATGAAATGTGTTTCAAAGTTCACCAATGGAACTAAAGGAAATTTGAATTTCAAAGCATTGAAAACCAAAAAGATAGTACAAGTGAAGCAAAAGTGAAAGATTATAAATGAAGAGATAATGAGGGAGATAATGAACAGAAGTGGGATGTATGGATGGAGCAAAAAGAATAATCAAATATGACAGTCAGATTAGATTAACTACTGCCATGTCATTATTAAAAACGGACGAGTCATTGTATCTAGAATTCAATTATGTAATAACCTATTCATGATGTATTTTTTGAACGTTAACATTTGTTCTAATTCTCCTTCTTTTAGTATTCTATAATAGTTTTTGGTTGGCATTTATAGGAACATGAATATCATTTATTACAGTACTGTCCAACATAGTCATTATTTCAATTTAAATGTACATTAACTAAAATTAAATAAAATCCAAAATTCACTTCTCAGTTGCACTAGCCACGTTTTCCTAGCACCTACCATACTGAACAGTGAAAATATAAAACATTTCTATCATTGAAAAAATTTTATTGGACAGTGCTGGTATGTTATTTCCCCAGTAAAAGTGATTTCTTTAATGAAAGTGTTTTGAACACCTACTGTACACTAGATACCACTGGAGTTCATTACAACAGATTAAAAAGATAAAGTAAAACCTGGCTAGTCTAAAAAGCAACACTGGGGAATTGGGGAGGTTCACAGATATAACCAAGTATTTTCAATCTGTTGTGAGAAGGGCTATAATATTCATATATTCAATAACTGAGATATTAGGAAAGAGTTATTGGAGAATACATCATTTAAGCAGCATTTTAAGGATAAATAGGAATTTTACCCCTCAAAATAAGGATATCCATGGGTTTCACATCTGTGGATTGAACCAACCACAGATCAAAAATATTCAGGAAAATTAACTGTGTGGCTGCTGCATAGGAGAGTAAATATGAGCCGTGATGGGAATGGTATGCTACGGCCCTTATGAGCAGGGCCTTTGGATCACACTAAGCACAGCTATCTTAGTTCTTTCTGTCTTATCCTGTCAGTACTGGAGAAGCATAGGAGGGTTTTAAGCAGAAAATTGTGGGATTAAACTTTATCTTAGAGATTACTCTTTTGATGTGGCATGAAAATTGGATTAAGGGGGCAGATGGAGGAGAACAGTACCACTTACTACCCAGCTCCTCAACTCAGAAAGCAAGCATCATCCTTGACCCCTTTGTCTTCCTAAATTCTCACATAGTTTTGTCTACCTCTTCAATTTACCTTGTATCCACCAATTTTTCTCATCTTTAGTCTAATCATCCTATCTAAAGCCATCAATGTTTCAGAGTTGAAGCACTGCACTGGTCTCCTCCACGGCATTGGCCATCTACTCTACCCACAGAAGGCAAACTATCTTAAAATTTAAAATTGAATCATTTCACTTTTTTAGAACCCTTCAATGGCTGCCCATGTGGCCCTATAGGCTCTAATCATGGCCTCTCTCACCAGACCATTATTCTATACTTGGTCTTATTCTTCTCCTTCCAGCCCTGCTGAACTCGATGCCCCAAGCTCTTCCTTGCTTCAAGGCCTTTGCACAAATTGTTTTCTCTATCTGGAGCATTTATTGTACCGCACACTGCCAGTTTTAATTATATGTCACTTTCTCCAGGAAGCCTTCCTTGATTCTTCAGTTTTTAGGTTAAAATAGCACCCTGTACTTACTGTTTGAAGTGCTCATCATAATTGTACTCAAGTAATTTTTTGTTTCACCTTGCCTCCTCCCTTTGACTAAAAGAATGTCTAGGTAGACTACTTTTCTTTTCTTCTTTCTTTTTTTTTTAAATGGAGTCTCGATCTGTCACCCAGGCTGGAGTGCAGTGACACGATCTTGGCTCACTGCAAACCCTCCCTCCCGGGTTCAAGCAATTCTTCTGCTTCAGCACCTGTAGCTGGGACCTTCCTCCTTCTGCTTCAGCACCTGTAGCTGGGACTACAGGTGCACGCCACCACACCCAGCTAATTGTTGTATTTTTAGTAGAGATGGGGTTTCATCAGGCTGGTCTTGAACTCTTGACCTCATGATCTGCCCGCCTCGGCCTCCCAAAGTGCTGGGATTACAGGCATGAGCCACTGTGCCCGTCCCAGACTGCATTTCTTATGCACCATTGGTTCTTCTAAAGCAGGGCCTAGCACCATGTTACATTAACAGGGCCTAGCTCTAGCACATATTAGGTAAAAATGTAGCCTAGCACATGTTAGTGCTAGCACAGGTCCTAGGACACAGGCCCAGCACATGTGAGGTAAGTGCATGAAATAACCAATGAGGTTGTTCCCCTAATTTAACCAGGACAGAATGAATGCCTGGGTGAGTGGTGGAGGTAAAATCATGGAAGGTTAAGAGTAAGATAAGGATGACTAGAAGATGGATCCAATGGTTTTAGTTACGGGAACAAGATTGTAGTACCATTAGCAGAGTTAGGAAATGCAAGGAGAGGAAACAAGCAGCATTGTGGAGAATAATACTGGGAATTGAAGTGTGAGCAGCTTCACCTGAGATTTCTTTGGAATAGCCAAGTAAAAAATGCCACTCAGAAACTGGCTACGCCAGCCTAAACCCAAGAAAGATACCTGAACCAAAGAAACACATATAGATGGCCGTCAGTATTCATGGTTTTCATCTCTGTGGATTGAACCAAGCACAAATCAAAAATATTCAGAAAAAAATGACGTCTGTATTGAACATGTACAAAGTTTTTTCTAGTCATTATTTCCTAAACAATACAGTATAGCAACTATTTATATAGCATTTACATTGAGTTAAATATTATAAATAGTATATAGATGTCTTACGGTACAGTCATACCTTGGTTCCAGGACCCTGTGTCTACTAAAATCCTGTCTACTCAATGCCTGCAGACTACCCTGCAGAATCTGTGTGTTGGAAAAGTCTGCCCTTCTTAGATGCAGGTCTCACATCTTGCCAATATCGTATTTTCAATAAGTGTTTAGTTGAAAAAAATCCACATATAAGTGGACCCATGCAGCTCAAACCTGTGTTGTTCAAGGATTAACTGTATACAGGAGGAAGAGCGTAGGTTACACGCAAATACTATACCATTTTATATCAGGGAGTTGAGCATCAGTGAATTTTGGTATCTGCAGGAGATCCTGGTACAAATCCCCCATAGATGACAGGGATGACTGTATGTGTTCCTAATACATAGTGGAAGTAGAAGGCATGTGTTCAGGCATGACTGTCATATAGCAAGCGAAGTGTGGGATCAGAAACCAACTGATTACGTACTTATTGAGGCTCCAACATTTACTAACTTTTCTTCTTTTCCACCGCTTCCCCTTCATTGGCATTAATCTGGGCACCACGAGTTTCGTAGCAGTACCTTCCCTCACCACTGTCTGGTCTCTGGGCTTTGCCTTTTCTTCCTGACACTGCTGCTGCTCTCCCTAGGAGACACTTCCAAGGACCTCTGTGGCCCGCTGGTGGGAGGCAGGATGGGGCAGCAGGGCCAGGAGCATGTGCTCTCCAAAGGGTGGGGCACAGATGCAACAGGCAGTGCAGTAGCTCTGGCTTGCTAACCTTTGGGACCAGTGTGGGAATGTGTGGTTGTTGGTGCTTCACTACTGGTGGCTGCTGTATCTCTTAGTTTATTTTCCTGTTGTTTCTATTCCCAAGATATTGAAGGAGTTAGCCTTACCTAGTGGCTGCCGCTACCCTCACTTGAGTTGTAGATTTTTTTGTGATTAGTTTTATTTTATTATTTTATATTTTTGATCTATGATAGGTCCTCTCCTACTCATCACCACCATTCCCAAGCCAAACTGTGACAACTCCAGTTCTTGTGTCCTGGGAAAGGGCCTTGCCAACCTCAGCACAGCTCTCCTGCCCCATTTAACAGCCCAGGTGCTTTGATGGAGCCAGGAGGGCATGGCCAGGCTCCCGAATGGGGAGGGTTTGGAGCACCTGGCAAAATGACTCCTCCCCATCCAACCTCCCCCTCCTGCACTCAGTTTCTCCTCTGGATTCAATATGTAATAAAGTTTGGAATTTGAAAAAGAAAAGTAGTTCATTTGCTTCTCTGTGCTTCTGTTTTCCCATGTGATAAATAAGGATCATAGTCACCTCTAACTCATAGGTGCTAACTCGTAGGTGGTTGGGAGAGAGCAAATGTGTCCATGTATGTAAAACTCTCCAAAAGGGCTTAATAAATACTAATATGATTATATTACTATTATTAATATGTTTGAAATTATCCAAGAAAAACACTTAACGTAAGGAAGAAGTAAGGTATGAATGATTCTGAGAAGGACACAAAGAATGAGACAAAGAAAGAATGCTCTGAGGGGTTGGTGGAGGAGTGTTGGAGAATGGCTTAAGATGCTGAAGAAAGTATTTCCAAGAAGGTGAGAAAAGTCAAAATATAGTGGTACAGACAAGGCCCAGACTGTGTGAGACAGTCTCACAACAGTGAGGTTTGTTGGTAGATCATTGGTTAGGAGGAGACAGCTTATGAAAATGGGGCTAGTGAAGGTTGAATTAACTGCTAAACCCTCCACCAAGCAAAGAGGACACAAATTGAAAACATTGCTTATGTGTTTTATGGGAACATGGAATAAATAAATGAATATATATTTACATATACTCAGAGGGAGAGGACTATCTTAAACAATTCAAGGTCATGAAGAGTATATG
This sequence comes from Gorilla gorilla gorilla, assembly GCF_029281585.2. NCBI lineage: Eukaryota > Metazoa > Chordata > Mammalia > Primates > Hominidae > Gorilla > Gorilla gorilla. The sequence continues at coordinate 93,090,247 of NC_073229.2, forward strand.
TGGGAAAAGAAAAGGAAGATGACTGAGGAGTGTGGATTCTAGGATCCAGTCCTGCTGACACCTCCACCAGCTCTGTCTCCTTAGACAAGCTTCCTCTTTTTGGGCCTTGGTGCCTTCATCTGTAAAGAGGAAGGAATTGGAATAGTTGATCTTCAGTGACACTGTCAGCTTTGTAATACCCATGTGTTCAAACCATTCATCTTATCTTGGGTAATTATTTTTTTTTAAATATTATTTCAAGATTTAATTTGTCAACTTGTATTCTTCCCCTACTGATAACTATAAGGTAATTTAATGAGTTCGTAAATTCTGAAATGGAATTGGTATCAGTAGAATGATGACTATCATGGATTAAATATTATATTATTCTGCAAGGAAGATGTTTCTCCCAAGAAATCACACTCCTGTGTTTATTTAGGTATTTAGTATTTTAAGATCCTCACTTATTTATCAAGGTTTTTATAAAACATATATTCATTTATTTATTTATTCAATTTTGAGCAACTTCATGTGGCAAACACACCATTAGGTACAAGTGATACAGAGGTGAGTAGACCCAAACAAGATCCCTAGCAAATAGTGAAGACTGATAAATGAACATGTAAGTGACAATTTTGTATGAAAAGCACAACAGTGTGTGTGTCTAGAGAAGGGACTAATATTCTTTCATATGGGAACAAGATGTCACTTTTAACACAATATAGATAGACCTCATTCTTTCACTACTATTTTGCATTTCATTATATTACAGTTAAACATCTGTTAGTTTTGAAGTTATTTTTAATTTTCTTGCTCAATAATTAAATTGAGATTTTGAATATAATATGACAAAAAGATCAAATTGGTATATTTTTACTGCTATCATCGCTTTTAGTTGAAGAGGTAAAAAGTTACGTATTTTTACTCTTTATGCTTATTTATTTTTAACATTTAATAGTTAATAATTTTAATATGCCTTTTTGTTTGTTGGAAGTCACTTTTTTGTATAACATCCTAAAATATTATAAATATTTTTATTGATATGCCTGAATATGTTCAACTTGTAGGCAAATCCAAATGACCTCTATAAATAGTCTACACAGTAAGCAGTTCAAAAAGAAATTACAATTCTGTAAATACTTTGTAGATACTAAAAGGAAATCCGATGGGTTTTTATCTATGTTTATGCCACTAACATTTCAGTAAACAATATACATTAAAGCAAATGAAAGAGCCTGTGCATGGTGGCTCAATTCTATAATCCTGGCACTTTGGGAGAAGCTCAAGATGAGCCTGGCAACATAAGGAGACCCTTTCTCTACGTAGAATTAAAACAAAAAATCAGCCAGATGTGGCCACACACGTCTGTAGTCCTAGTTACTCAAGAGACTAAGGAGGGAGGATGGCTTGAGCCCAGTAGTTTGAGGCTGCACAGTGAGCTAGGATCATGCCAGTGCACTCCAGCCTGGGCAACAGAGTGAGACCCCATCTCTAAAAAAAGAAAGAAAAAAAAAGAAAACTAAAGAGCTCTGCAGTTAGAGAGGTGCCTTTGACAATTGTTTATTGCCAAAATTTTTTAAACACTACTGACATTCAAGTCCCTTTGTTTAAAATTGCAGCACCTTATGAAATATGCCCTGAGGATTATCTGATGTCGATGGTGTGGAAAAGAACTCCAGCAGGCGACTTGGCATTCAATCAATGTCCCCTGAATGCCACAGGTACAGTAGGATGACCCACCCAAACCCTAGTGATAATCCCCATCCAAGAACAGCATGCAGTGTTGGTTTATGAAGTCACGTTTTTGTCTTATATCCATAAATAAGTCTGTCCAATAAGCAAATAATGAAACAATTTTAGTAAAGTGCTTCATAAATGAAACCAATGAAGAGATATAGAAAATATTGCTGGTGTAATTGTTTCTCAGTGTGACTAATATGCATTATAAAAATAATCAAAATATCAATTTCATGTGCATGTTTTTTAAAGAAAAAAAGTACAAACTTAATTTTTAGCCTGATTCCCAGCTAAGTGTGATGCCTTCAAGCATCCCTATTATAAAGCTTCTCTCTGTTCTTTGTGACACACAGGCACCACTAGCAGACGCTGCTCTCTCAGTCTTCATGGAGTGGCCTTCTGGGAACAGCCGAGCTTTGCAAGATGCATATCAAATGAGTACAGACACTTGCAGCATTCAGTAGGTGCAAAGCCAGCTTTAGTACTTGCTCTGTTTATTTTTTGCTAATGATCACTGTGTGAGAATTTAACCTTCTGCTGTACAATCAAATCAGTAACATCTCTAAAAAAGAAATGCCTGAAGGAGAAAGCAATGTGATAGAAAGCTAATTTTTATAGGTCAGTGCTAAATTGTTTTGTTCCTAGGACTTGGGTTTTTATGGATCCTGCTATTTAAATGAAAGAACCCTTTGTCTAGTGGGGGAAAGGCCTGAGCAAAATCTGTTATTCAGTTTTACCTATAAAAGTTAAACATATGCATTATGGTTGGCTTAAGTCTGTGTTAAATACTTATTTTAAAATATCATACATTTTAAAATTAAATTATTTAAATTTGCAGTAGTTGGACAGTGATAAAGCTGTATCACTTAGCTATCAAATTTCTCACTGCAGTTTGAGATTAAGACATTAAAATAAATGACAGTGTTATTGCACCAGAGAAACTTAATTACTCCCAAAAGATTACATTGGCCAAATTTTCCAAAAAATAGCTCTTCCTTTCCCACATATCATTGACTTAGTCACAGAGTATGATGGATGAATATTTTGAGCACAGTTGCGTTTTGCTTGGTATTTTACAAGTACAAGTCATTGTCATTACTGCAGACTGTTGTCATTTCATCCTGACAGTCAAGAGGGCCTCCATACATGACTAAACACTGTAGGGTGTAGAACAAAATATGAACATGAGCCAACTGGGAAGTTTAATCTTGGCAGGAGTGATGTTTACTTAAATGCCTTTATGTTTTGTTGTGCTTATATTTTCTTTTACTGTTCTTACTGTCACTCAAAAATATACATAACTTTCATAAGAATCCTAAAGAGTATTCTTGCTTGTGGATGGAGAAATAGCTTATACAGTAACAACTCCTATCAACTAATAGAATTAGTATTTGTTTCATTATCAGAAAAACAAAGAAATGCATTTTTTTAAAATCTGAAAGTCAAATTCTGTACAGCATGTTTCCTTATGAAACTTGGAGTTAAATTTATCATTATTTAACTATCTGGAGAATTATTTCTGTCATTATATATACTTATGTATATCTATATACAGTTGACCCTTGAATAATGTGGCAGTTAGGGGCGCCAACACCCAGGGCAGTCAAAAATCCATATGTAACTTTTGACTCCCTTCAAATTTACTAATAGCCTGTTCTTGACCGGTAAGGAAGGCTCACCGATAACAAAAACAGTTTATTAACACATATTCCATATGTTACATATATTTTGTACTGTATTTTTACAATAAAGTAAGCTAGAGAAAAGAAAATGTTATTAAGAAAATCATAAAGAAGATAAATTATATTTGCTTGAATAGTGGAAGTGGATTATTATAAAAGTCTTCATCCTCATTATCTTTAGGCTGAGAAGGAGAAAGAGGAGGGGTTGGTCTTGCAGGCTCAGGAGTGGCAGAGGCAATACAAAATCTGCATGTAAGTGGACTGCACAGTTCAAACCTGTGTTGTTCAAGGGCCATTGCTACAGATAAGTGTATAGCAGTAATTGATGATTATTTGGCTATATACAGCCTTATTTCTGTTGTAAATATATACTTACAATATAGAAAAATATACAATTTTTTAATATTTATCACATAAACATAAAGTTTTATATTTATATATCATATAATATGCATTATATTGATATAAATTCAAAAATAGAAATATAAATAAGATTTTATATTTATATATTATATGCAGATATATAAATATAAATATACACATGTATTTTTTATAGTCTTTTTTGTTTCTATTTAGAGACAAAAATATATATAAGTGAGGGAATATAACATATAGCTTAGCTTCATAATATAAAATGTAAGAATATGAAATATAAAGCTTCTTTTATTAATAGCTGTCAATAACTCAGACCATTATATTTCAAAATTAGGTATAAGTAAAAATGTATAAATTAAATTTTAATGGATTTCTTTTTCTAATTTTAGTCATTAGCCTTTGTTTACTTTAATTATATCCATATTCAGTTCTTGTTCAGTCATGGTGATGAATGGGAATAATTGCATGGATTAAGTAAATAACGGAGCAATCTTTACAAATTTGCTAAGAATTAATAGTATCACTTTTGTTGCAGAAAATTTTCACTTTCCAAATGTACTGTTTTGTACTGCAACATTTAAATGGGGTTTCATTCTTGAGTGCAGGCCGTCTGATAATGGATTAAGATAGATACACTCAGTGAAATAGAAGAAATGAAATCTCAAAGTGTGAATCCTGTTGAAATTATTCAGTCAATAATTGACAGCAAATATGAATATGCCCTTATTGACTTGGGTACAATTATCAGGTGCATGATCTTGTATAGTAAAAAGCTGCCTCTGTTTATTCGGCTTCTACATAGTACTAGGCACTAGGCTGGAAACTTTCATAAATGAATCCCAGTCCTCACAAGAATCTGCAAGATGGGTGTCCATGCCGCAGTTTACATAAAAAGAATCTGAATATCTGTAGGGGAGCAGTCACTTCAGTGAGGTAAAGAGTGAAAAGTATGCCCTAGGCACAATTGTTCCAAAACCTAATCTCTTTTCTTTAGGCCATTCAACCTTCTGAACTTTTGATATGAAATCATCTGTCTTATACTCTATTGCTGGGAGCAGTATTTTCTGCTTACATGTTCTTAGGAAAAGTCATATGATCACACTCAAGTCTCAGCTTGCTATTTACAAAATGGAATTGGTTCCATCATCTTAGCACCTGTGGAAGTTTTGGAATGGAACAAATGAGATATATGAAATAATCATACATTGTGAAAGAGTTGTGTAACAATGGGCATTAATACTTCTGGGTTCAGAAAATTGATTTTGAGTTTAAAGTATTGTTTCAATAAGAATAAAATTTTGGAACTCAACATATTGTTAATTTGAGCTGTACCTGTAGAAAAGTATAGATAAATTAGATATGGATAGATGGTTGGATAGGTAGGTAGGTAGGTAGATAGATACATAGATAGATAGGTAGGTAGATAGATACACAGATAGATGATAGAGATAAGATAGATGTTGCATATATTTTGGCATATGAATTATGCTTAAATACATGTATGAAATATACACACACATTTGTACATGCATACAGACACAAATCTAGGGCTTGCCTAAAGAGCATGATCTTTTTACATGTTCAGTAAAGTATAGGATGAATGAATGTATGCTTTCAATATAATGCTTATGTCACGCATCAGCCTCATCATCCACACTCTGCATACTCAATTGGAAACAGAAATGAGATCAACGTTTCTGCATAGTCTTACTCATTCTGTTGCTTTGCTAAGTCATGCTTTGTCTAAGTAGCAAAACTGGATAGTATTTGTGATATAGAACATTTGAGACTTCCTCAAATTCTTAAATTAGTTTGGAGACTGTGCATTTTTCTCCTCTAGTAGAGTTTATCATTTCAACATTTAATCCTTGAGAGATTTCATTTCCTTACCCCTCTATATTCTAAAAGTTCATTCAATAATAATTAATTATAATCTTCTGTAGAAAAATATTTAAAATAGGGAGATCTATGTTTTCCAACTATTTGAAACATAGATTACAATATATGTGTATACCTACTTTATAAATATATAGCAATCACCTAAATTTGAAATGAAATTTTATCGTTAATAAACATTAGTTGTGTATGTTCTATGAACTCTCAATTATAAACCAGTTGAGGTAAACAAAAGGGCCATCAATAAGTTTAAGATATAAAATCACTAATCTGTCATGTTGGACATTTGGTTTTTTTCTTTTTTTGTAAATCTTCATTGCTATAGTTCCTAACACAATACTAAGCATATACTATTAATAAATATTTCAAAGATTTTTGAGTAAAGCACAACTTTGCTACTTTTCTTATCAGTAGAAGGATACTAGCATCTGGAGAGTTCTGAGAAGGTGATACACCAGACTTAATGTTTATGCATATTAACCACATGAAAGGAACGAGTATTAGCCTTCATGTGCAATTTCTCCAGCCCCCAAATACCTAGAAATGTGTGGTGATTGCTGACATCACTTTATGAAATTATTCGGCCATTGTATAACAATTTCAATTAGTTAATACTTATGAAGTTTATTTGGAAGCCTTATAAGATGCAAAGTTAGACACTATCATACCAATGTTGTTTTTTAAAAAAGACACAAATACACATATCCAATTAAATAAAATTGAGAATATGAGAACAAAGTGCTAAACGTTGTGAGATTCTTGGAAAGTTTAAATTTTTAATATGTTAATGTTTCATTTGATACTCTGGAGTATTTTTTGAATTGTATATCAGACAAAGTAAACATAATTGCAGAACTCTTGAAAAATAGGCACAGGAGTCAAATAAATTAACAATATCATTTCTTATTACTTGTAAGCTATTTGGAGAACATGACTAAATATTGTAGTCCAGTGGGCCAGCCTACACTTGAACAAATAGACTTATTTTGTCTTTGGTATATGTGAACAATCACAGGCAACATTCTCTTTCTCTCTCTCTTCTCTCTCCTCTTCCTCCTCTTCCTCTCTTTTACATACATACAAACACACACCTGGGGAGACAAGCTGTGTGTAACTGGCAGAATGTATGCCCCTGTAGGTAGACAAATCTAAAGCAAAGGGAGTTGATCCAAGCATACCAATGCTTTCTCCTAAATTTATTGGATAGGTATATCACTCCTCCTTCCCTGGAGATGAGTGAGTGATGAAGATGGAGAAAGGCTAAAGATACTACTCTAATGGAAGCTCTTCCGTAGGGAAATATGAAGAGTTAGGTATAAATGTCCCCTTTTAGGTTATTGTTCCTTAAAACTGTTTCTATGATTCAAATCTTCATTAAACAAACAAATACAAATGTTGGAGTGATTATTTAGTCATCTTTACCTAACATTTTTTACAGATGTTAAAGAACTTGAATCCCATTTAAGGAATTTATTTCTCCTACTTTCCTCTACTCTTATGGGTAGTTTATTAGAACAGATAGCTGGAGCTACAGACAGAGAGACCAAGAGAGACAAAGAAACTGAGACAAAGAAAAAGAGACAGAAAGTAGGATAATATTTGCTTTCCTTTTTTCTCCCTACTTTCTCTCAATGCAACAAAACTCCTCACATATCACACTTTTTTGGTCACCATCTCATTGCACAAATGCTCAGCACATTGCCTAAAAGACGATAACACATTTTATTACTTCAGCTTATTTGGGGGAAGAAAACAAAACAATACCATCATAGGTCTCGTTTACAACAAATATGTATTGAGCTAAAAAGTATGCCTGTCTTATTGTTTCTTTAATGAGCAATTAAGAAACCAGTAAACGAATGCCGAGGTTCAGCTGGTCATAGGAACTAGCAGATGATTTTAATTTTCAAGTATTCACCAATTAGGTGGGGGTGAGTGAGCCTGTGAGACAGGAGTTACCTGTTCTGCAAGTTCTATGTAATACAATAAGGCTGGAACGTGACAAGTCATGGAAAAGCAGGGAGCACCTAAATCAGTAGTTCTTAATCCTGACAACATTATTATCATGTGGAAGTTCTTAACCCTGAATCAATAAGAAAGTCACTCCAGACCAATTAAACAGGATTGTTACCAGACCGTAGTACACATTCAGTAACTGTGAGTTATTATTATTACTAATTATAACATTGATTTTTGCATCCATATACATGTATTTGTAACTACATGGTCCTCTCATGAAATCATGTGGACAACTTAGTACTCAAGACATAGCATTTTACTGCCTTGTAATTCTTGTCACCACGCTCCAAAATGTTGTGAGTACTCACTTACGGAATTCAAATAATCATTGCAGAACCCAACAATAACAAGGAAAAGTTAAAGAGTATTGCTTTCTCTAAAATGGGCAGAAGTCTCTTTATTTTATTCAGAACCACCTGTTAGAATTTTGAGATCTGAGTTCAGCTCCACAGTTATGGAGTTTTTAACATGTGGTCCTGAATAAAATTATGTGTTCACTGTGTTTACAGCAAATAATAATAGCTCACATTTATTGAAGCTGATGGGAAACAAACAAACTTGGAAGGGAGGTGTTATTTAAATCTTTCTTTTCTAAGCAATTCATATGTCAGAGTTTACAACATATTTCAGAAGTTCCTAATGAGTTTTCCATTATGCCTGTAAAACTTTCAATTGTATTGACTTTATGTATTGTATTATAAGTCTAGAACAGGGCTGGTGAACTGCTTCTATAAGAACAAGATAGTAAATACTTTAGACTTTACATGCCATATGGCTTATGTTGCAACTATTCAACTCTGTAGTACAAGAGCACAGCTACAGACAGTAAATAACAAATGGGCATGGCTGTGTTTCAGCAAAACTTATACGAAAACAAGCAATGGGTTGGATTTGGCCTGCAGGCTGTAGTTTACTGACTCCTAGTCTAGAATACACTTTGTTTCTGTTTTTAAGATCACAACACTTTTGGGGTTCTCCAAAGAATGGGCAATACCTATTTTGTTATTTATTTATTTATTTATTTTAGACAGAGTCTCACTCTGTTGCCCAGGCTAGAGTGCAATGGTGCGATCTCGGCTCACTGCAACCTCTGCCTCCCAGGTTCAAGCGATCAAGCGATTCTCCTGCCTCAGCCTCCTGAGTAGCTGGGATTACAGGCGCCTGCCACCACGCCTGGCTAATTTTTGTATTTTCAGTAGAAACGGGTTTTCAACATGTTGGCCGGGCTGGTCTTGAACTCCTGACCTCATGATCTGCCTGCCTCAGCCTCCCAAAGTACATTTATAACTCTAACATCTGCATAATCTGTGAGTCTACTTTGCTTTTCTTTTTGTCTGTCATATCTCCTGGCCACTTTTCATATCCGGTAATATTTTATTGAATGTCAGACATTGCATAAAATAAACATATGGGTTTCAAATCATACTGGCTAATGTATCCCAAAAAGTATCCTTCCTTTCCTTAGCTATTCAAATACAGTGAGGAGTTGATACTTTAATTCATTCGGAAATTGATCTGGGTCAGGGCTGTTTTGCACTTTTAATAAGACTATATCTGCTTAGGCTGCCTTTCTCCATGATGTTTGTAGAGCCTACATGTGCCCATCCTGTCAGCTCTGAGAGACAGAGGGAGATTCAGCTCAGCCTTCAGAAGTTGCTAGTTCCATGTTCTAGCTTTCTGCCCAAGCAACTTCAAATCTGTCAACTGTCTTGAGGGTGAGACCAACTAGGTGCTTAACACTGGACTCTTCCCTCAGTTCCCAAAGCTCTTAAAGGAAAGGGAAAATTGCAATTCTGCATTTAAGAAGTCTTCATCCTATCTCCTCAGCTTTTTACACAGGGCAGAAGCTCAGCAAATGTCTCATGAGAAAAAAAATCTCAGCAGGATTTTTAGGGCCCCTCAAATTTTCACTATATTTTTCCATCTCTGGCCAACCAAATTATATTCATTTATCTTTCTACCCGAGAGGTGCTCTGCCTCACCCGTGCTTGACCCTCAATTCTTACCCAGAATTAAGAAACTTTTGCAGGAGAAAAAAAAAATGAATTAAATATTTGGCTTACCTCAGAAAAGATCTCTACTTTCTGGAAATTTAGTTCATCTCATTCTCACTACTGACATAGCTCTCTGATGTCCTTGAAAGTGTCATTTTTGTAATTTATGTGAGTTTTTCTAGTTGCAATGACAAAATCATTGGTCTTATATAAGTGAGACATTATCCCAAACCAGTAAATTTAAATTGTATTATAAAAAAGAAAAATAATCTTTAGTCACATATGATTGTGTTCCCTTGGAAATTTTAAGGAAGCCTAATATGTATATGAAATATCTCTAATAAATATACTTTTTTTCTATTTTTAACCTTATAACTTACTACTGATTATATCACTAAAAGCTGAGGAGATTTTTAAGCTTCTCCCAAAGTATGCCTTTAGTGTGGCTTGGAGGATAAATGTTAGAGTCAGTTTTAGGCATTGAAACTTTTTGAAGTGTCTTCACGGCCATACCACCCTGAATGGGCCTGATCTTGTCTGAAACTTTTTGAAGTGAAACTTATTTATAGGATAGAATATAATTGTATAGTATATAACATATATATAGTATATATATAATTGTATAGTATAATTGTAATTGAATATAATTGTATAGAAAAGTATATTTAGACTAATACCAAAGGGAAAAAAATTACAAAAGAAACTATACTGTGTTATTCAATCATTTATGTATCCATTCATCTACCCATTAATTCATTATACAAATAATCATTGACCTTTAACTATGTGCCAAGTAGAGCTCAAGGACCTGGAGAAGCAACCTGAATGTAACACACAATAAATTCAATGTAAATATAAATAGACAGGAGATGCGATTAAAAATAATTACAAATTCTTATATGTTAAAGGAAATTAGCAGGGTGCCAACATACAGAATAATGTTTGGAAACGACTTCAGATTCAAATAAAATAAAATAAAAAACAGTGAGGTCTCTCTATTTCTTCTTAGAAATAACATTTAATACTGTGACCTGAAAGATGAGATGAATGCATGAGATAAACATGTAAACGGTAGAGAGAATGACTATGTCAGGAAATGACAGCACATTCCATGTAGCGAAAATAACATATGGAAATACCTTGAGGTCTTTAAGAAAGCAAAAAGATCTACTGGCCAGAGGTAGTAAGCAAGAAGAGAGTGTCATGACATGAGGCTGGAGAGAGCTGTGCCTTAAGGCCTTTGCTAGGAGTTTGGATTTAATACTAAGTGCAATGGGAACGCATTGAGAAGAGGGATGGTTTGATTAGATATAATTAAAGAGGGTCATATGAGGTTTCTATGGAGGATAGACCATAGGGTGGCAGGACTGGAAACTTTGAAACCTGCTGCAGTAATCCAGACGAGAGATGATGGTGTCTTTTATTAAGGTTAGTAATCACATTTGGCTGGTTATAATGTCATTTTTCTGAGGCAGGGAAGGCAGGGCCATGAGGAATAATTTGGGACAGATGAGGTTTTGGGTTGTCAAAGGTTGTTTCTATTAAATCTGGAGAATGTAATTGGATATGGGAGTCGAAAACTCAGATTCTAATTTCTGGACAGGGAATAATTTTGGAAGTCATCAACACAAAGAACAGGAGATTAGGAAGTAAAAAATGGTTGTGTATTCATCCCTTTCTAAATTTTGATAATGAATGAGAGCAGAAGAATAGGGTAGTAGTTAGGAGGATGTGTAAGGCCAAAAAAGGGTTTTGTATTATTTTGTTTTGTTTTAAATGAGAAATATTATAACATTTTTACATGTTAAAATAAATGATCCAGTAAAAATTTAGAAGAGAAACCTGAAAAATTAAAGAAAACCCAAGAAGGCAAAAAGAAATGTTAGCCATAGCAAAAGTCAAAAAATTCACTTTGGTAGGAAAAAAGATACTTTCTTCTTTATAACCAGAGGAAAGCAGATGGGAAAGATGAATACAGTGAAAAGAGCTTAGTGGGTTTTGTGTGGGAGAGATTATGGGGTTTTCATCTGATGGATTTTTTTTTTCTCCATTTAGTATGAGGCAGGATCATTAGCTAAGAGTGAGGATTTAGGAGGAAATGTGTGTCTTTCCAAGAGAGATGAAAAGGTATAAAACAGTAATTTCCAGAAGGTTGAAAATAAGCCTATTAGAGAAATATAATAGGATTAGCAGGCTGCATTGTGTACCACCTGAAGTCTGAAATACAGAATTTAGAGTATAGCTGTCAGTTTAGTTATGATTTTTCTCCAACGAAGTTGAGCTACTTGTATGCAGGTGCAGGGAAGGTATTTGTTAAAGCCTTGCTATTCAGAATGTTTTCTGAGGACCAGAAGTATCCGCAGCACCTGAGAGCTTGTTAGAAATGTAGCATCTTAGACTGCCCCAGACTTACGTTATCAGAATCAGCAACTTTGAAAAGTGCTTTTTGTGATTCACTGCACATTAAAGTTTGAGAAACACTGTGGTAGATTTTATCCAGCATTGATATTTTGATGAATCAATCCATTGGCATTAGAGAGAGGCAAAGAAGTAAAATGACTGTTAGTTAGCATCATACCATCACAAAACATATTATATTAGGTGATATCTGATTTTCCTCTTCTGGGCATATGGGAGGATTGTACTTCCTCACCCCCTTGATGTTAGGTACCTGTGTGACTAGTTCTGGCCAATTGGTTGTGCATGGAGGTGACCATTGCCATGTCAGGCCTGAGAGTGTCATTCATTGCCATTGCAAGGTCTTTTATCCTCCATCACCTCAAGCCCTTGAAGGACTGTAATAAACAGAGCCTCCCTGATGATGTGGGTTGCATATGCAGTGTGATAAATATTCCTTTGTGGCTTTCAGGTACTGAGATTTTGAAGTAGTTAGTACAGCATAATCTATCCTATTCTGACTGGTGTACAATCCCTAGAACCAGAAAAGTCAAGTAATGGAAATAGAATTGAGAAATCTACAGAGAAACATCATGTTACTTAGTGCTCTGCTTCTGATTGGGGAGGTTTATAAAAGCTTGGGCACCAGTCTGTGGCCACTATACTGTTTTGAGCTCACAGAGCATGCTGTAGTTCCATCTGCTGGCTCAAAATATTTATGAGAACATCTAGATTTGTTTGATGTTTAGAAAAGACGTCTCACCTACATATGTCCTTTGCTCAGGATTGCAGTTTTGTCAAATTCTAGCCAAAAACTCTGAAATTAAAGCTATTCCTTGTTTATATTGAATAGGCAAATTTACTACACTCTCATTCTTATTTTGGAAATTTCAGGTTTTACAGCAAAATATGCACAGTTTATACCTGACTCAATTTTCTCCATGGCTCAGTTTATTCCCAACGATAATTTTCAGTTCTCAAATTCATGCTGTCCAATCTCTCACTTCAGATATTCCTCAGACAAGAAACTGGGATATCTGAAGCACTTTTGGCCAAATGCTGTTCAACACACAATTCTGAGTTCTATGTGATACCTATATGATTTATGCAGTGAAATTCTGGACCAAATCTGCCCTATCATATCGTCTCCAGACAATGATTTTATTTTCAGACTTGATGTTTCCACTTTAGGGCAACTCTGAGATGAACACAAACTCTTCATATCAAACATAGGGAAAATTAAGAAATATTCATTTACCAGAACTAAGGGTATACCTTCTTTTTCACATAGACTAATCTCTATATTTCCTGGAGACTTCAGGTAGATTTATAAATAATCAAATGCCAATGTCCAATGAGTGACTTTGGTCTTAGGAAATTACAGATTATGAACTAAATTAAAAGATGTATATTTAGATTGTTGCTTTATGAAAAAAGCTCTATGTATAATTATCTTTTAATTGAAGCCACTTAGAACTGTGAAAGCCTTTAACATACCTTGCAGATGGGCTGTAGGAGTTGATGCTGAAAATAATATATAAATATATGATGTTTAAAATGTATCATTTGCACAGAGCAACTATGATAAACCTTTTTTTAATATTCACACAATAGCGGCAACTGTGGCTGGCAGTAGGAGGCTTGAAATGAAAAGAATAAGGTTATTTCAGAAACACACCTACTCTTTAAACTGTGACCCTCTCCACATCTCTCTATAAAAAGAACAAGGAGGCTTAATCCAGAACTCTGAAGAGCAACTATTTTTAGACTCATTTTTCCCCCTTTCACTGTTGATCTTCTCAATAGTAGTAAATATGAATGACACAGAAACTTTTAAGACTTGTCCTTTGGAGCAATAATGCTCACAGTGTTGCAATGTGAGCAAGCATAATCACTGATAATTATAATTTTAAAAGGAAATATGAAAATTACAAAAAACCTTTCTGAATTATTTCCGTGATTAAATTACAATAATCAAAACACGCTACCCAAAGGAAATGGAGTCCTTAAGGTAACCTTGGGTTTTATTCAACCTCCACTTGAGTAAAACTACCTACAAAATCTTCTATAGGTATTGGTAAATGGCTTTGGAAACGTTTACACATTATATTCCATAAAAACAACTACTACTCAAATAATTTTCAATACCTCAAGAGTCCGGTGAGTTGCTTCGTGTCTTTTGTTTCTTCATATGAAAAAGATTGAATTTCTCCTTAACGCAAACATGGTTGATAATGGTTTTTAAATATTCTGAACAGATTAAACATACGAACACATTTAAATATTGTCAAAATAAGCATTTTGACAATTTCTAATGAAAGCACCATATAAAACCTGAGTGAAGCATATAGTATTAGTTAAGCACATGAACTAAGGATCAGACTGCCTGGGCTCAAATCTCCATAGTCACTACTTAGGAGCTATGCAATCCTGGAGAATGCAGTTAACCTTACTAAGTCTCCACTCCTTCATCTGTAAATGTGAATAATTATGGCACCTCCAAGGATTGTTTTAAAGCTCAAGTGAGGTACCCGTTATAAAACATGTAGTCTCATGCTTGCGATATAATCAGAATGATAAATGATTGTTGTTATTATTTTCTAAAGGTAGCAAGTATATAACTGTAGATGTCTAAAATTTCTGAATTCATTTGCCTACTTATATTAATTGGTTATAGTTTACAAAGCAATTCTGTCAGGAAGTGTAAAAGTTCTCCAATTATTACATATTTCTTTGTTTTGAATAATTATGGACTACTGCTTTTACCTTGCCAACATTTGTGGATTATAGTTGAAAGTAAAATAAAATCCTCCTGTAGTTTTAGTTCAATTCAGCAAGCCCTTTGAACAGGTACTTTTGTGTGTCACATAGTGTTTTAGAGATTATAGGGGAAACAAAGATGAAGAAGAAACTACGGGCTCTTTAGGAGTTTATGGTCTAGTGGAATGGATAAGATAACAACACAAACACTATAGTAATATAAGATACAGCAAGATTACTTCTATGAGCCTGAAAATAGAGATCATATCATGATTGCAGTTATCCAAAAAGAATTCATGAAGGAGAAAAGAGAGAGAACAATTTAATGAGAGGATTTTGGGAGAGCATTTAAAGTGACAGAATAGCATGAGTCAGGGAGCAAAGACAGAATCCATGATTATTGCAGGGAGAAGTGGTGAGAAATTTAGACAGATTGTTACTAGGGTACTTGTAGTAGTCGTAATAGAGCAGTGGGGTGAACAAAGCTGACCATTATAGATCATAATGACTTCTGCATAAACTATAGGAAGTATATATTTTCAAATATTGACTTATAGCTTCTCTCAAAAGAAAGACCTAGGAATCCTTAGGTATTGGAAATTAACGCAGGGGGATATCAAAGCCAGAACTATAGGAAAAAGCTATTGGAGTGTTAGATCATACATAAGCCTTGGCTGCTAGAAGCTGAGGTCCTAAAGCCTTTGTGAGGATGCTAACGACACCTCTCACACAAGCAGTGATGCCCTTCCAAGCCTCCAGCAATGACCCAGCACTGTATTGCTGCTCTAGACTCATGAAGTAGAAAAACCCTATGCATTCTCAGGCCTGCAATGTGTCTAAGAAATTTGTAATTCATACAGAGTTTCTTGGAGAAGAGGAAATAAATTGCCTTTCAGAAATGGAAACTCCTAGTCTGAACCAAGAACAGATGGAATTAACATCAAAATTTGCATAAATTGATTCAGGACCAGTGAACTGCCTGAAGTCTCCACACGCAGAGAAATGCACTCAAAAGCATCCCTAACAACTGTTTCACAAACCAGGCACTTGGGGCTCCCAAAAGATAAATATATCCCACTGAATATAAGTTTACAATAATTATAAATATCATGAAGCAAAACATTATGAGGAAGAATCAGCAAATGCAGGAATCAGGAGACTCAGCAAAACAAGAAATTTAAAAGAATAGGAAATATTTTTAAAACTATAATATATTGTTTAACATCGTTAAGACATGAAAGAACAGAAATAATTAAAATCATTAAGATGTGAAAGAACAGTTAAATAATTAAAGAATATGAAAAACTTTAAACAGAACTTCTATAAGTAAAATATTGTCATTGAAATTAATGAATAGAATAAATAGCCAATTAGATTCAGTTGAAGAAAGAATCAACCTTCTGGAAGTTAAGTACTGAAGACCTATACCAGGATCCATCTCATGTCTATAGGAAAAGGATGGAGATGAGAAACACTATATAGCTAGAATTTCGAGAAATTGGATCTTGAATTTGGGAGAAGAGGAAACAGTCACTGAATGTCCACTTTTAACCTCTATTTTTATATTAACCCATCATAATAACAACGTGATTATTTTCTCCTTTTTTACAGATAAATCAAATAATCCTAGGAGAGAGTTAAATAATTTTTTCCAATGGTTCTTTGTAATAAGTAGTAGAACCACAATTTAAATCTAGGTTTTATTATTACAACTGCTACTTAGACATGACATACTAACAAGATTTCCAGAAAGCATACTTTGTAGGTAACTGGAAATTTTAATTTACAACTTAAAAAGTTGTTGGGCTCAAACCAAATTTTGTACCTCTGATATTGATTTTGAAGAGAACCAGGGAGAAAACAGTAGTTGAAAGGAAGTAGCAATAAGAGAAGTTGATATTGAAATAAGATATATGATATCAGGCAATTTTTTTTGAGAGAGAAATATTGAAGAAGGGATTGGATGGGATTCAAAACCTTAGAAATAACCATAGAATTAAACCATAGAGATGACAACAAAGGAGGAGAAGTAGAATGCAAATAAAGGACAGTTTGAAACAAGGAAGAGGTAAGATGAGCAAACCCATTTATTCTCAACTTCATAATCCAGAAAGAAAAAAGGGAAAACAATCTAGCAGATAAACCTGGACATGCCATTCTAGGAAATAGGTAGTGAAAGGGTAGACATAAGGCAAAAAAAAAAAAGAGAACTCTTCACAGTATGCATGTGTTGTGGATAGAAGATCAAGAACTGGGAAATTGTCTTTCAACTAAATATGTTCTGGACAGAAACGTATGTTATTCAGACATTCTTTATACCCTGTATAAAGACAACGAATAGTCTCACCAGTGTGTAAAAATATTACGAGGTAGTTGTCCCGAGTGCTTTTCACCAACAATGCCAGGAAGGATGCTAATCAGTGCCAATTGTTAGAACTGGTGTTGTCATCTGGGCACCTGTTTGCTAAGAGCTGGACTGACAACAACTCATTCTACATAAGCCTTCTAAGCAGCTGTCAGATGGCAATGATGTTAATTTACTACTGACTTGGGCCAGATTTGATGCTGACCCAGACGTGACAGACTGGCTTTCCTATTAGTTGAGCCATCCAGTGCCTTCTGTAACTATTTTTATTGCAAACAGAAAGCATGTCTAAATGTTTTATTTCTCAAGATTCAATTCTATATTGTGATGTTTTTGTTTGAGGAGATCTGTACAAGTTAAATCCCTCACAGGCACAGGTATGGGTTGCCAAAATAATAGAGAAAGGGCTGATTTGAGGCAGTCAGACATTAATTATTTACCGTGGCAACCATTGCTACATTCCATTTCTAATGGAGAACAATTTAGTCTTCTGCAGCTTTGAGTACCACAGCTGTGATTTGCATTGCCAGCACAAAACTGAGGACTGAATTTCATGACTTTTTTTAGGTTAGACTCTATTACCTTCATTTCTCTTCAAAACTTTCCTCACCCTTCATACATATCCTGAGACACCCCTGTGCCTAATGGTATTGAGGAAGAGCAAAAGGACAAGTGCAGCTAGAGCACCAGACGTTTTTCAGCTCAGAAGCAGCACTACCTCTTTAAGTCAGGTAGTGTGTTAGTCTCATGCTATTTGTTACCAGTGTTTCCTATGGACTATGTTCATGAGTAAGTTACATCTTTCAAGTGTGCCTAACTTAATCCTATGACCTAACAACCTAAGCATAGATGGAAGTTGATTCAATAACCCATTCATTCCTTTAACTCATTCATTCAGTATATTGAATAAGGTTCTAGATAATGGGAATAAAATAATAAACAAAACCTCCTCCTTCAGAAGGCTTATATTAATATTTTAATGGCACAGGCAGAAAAATGAAAAAACCAAGAAATAGAAGGCACAATGGCAGGTAAGGTTGAGCCTGATAAAGTCTGGGAGATGACTGAGAATGACACGGATTCCATTTTAGGTAGGAAGTCAGGTAAGACCTTTCTGAGAAGGTGACAAAAAGCATGTGAATGCTTGTGGAAAGACTATTCAAGGCCCCCGCCATCCCCCCGCTCCCACACACACACAAAAAAAAGCAAGACAAAGGCCCTGAGATATGCATTTTCCTAATGTTATTGAGGAAGAGCAAAAAGACAAGTGCCACTAGAGCACAGCAAATGGCAGGGAAGGGGGAAGAACTCCGCAGAAACTAGAGCATGTAGGGCACACAGATTTTGGGAAAGCAAGATGCTTTCATGTATGCTCTAGCTTCTGCTAATTATCTTAGGCTTGTGTGGGTTGAATTGTGTTAAGAAAATGACTTTTAAAACATTTTTAATATATAGATCTATTTTTCAAATCTCAGAGGAGACATGGTAAGCTGAGTCTCCAATGAACTCAATTACATAAATAATAAGCTGCAAAGTTGAAACACAAACCTAGGCACACCTGGCTCTAAAGCCCATTCCATTATATTGCACCACAAAGGTGTACTTAGGGCATAACAACTGAATTCACTGCAACAAAATTTTGCTATGCTGTTTGCTAAGACTGTGAATAAGGCAGGGAGACTACCCTCAAGTTTCAGAAAGACTATTGGGACAGAAAAATAAGCAGATAATCACCATTCTCTGTGATAAAAGTCATGTCTGTATAAAAGATAACAAGAGAAGGCTTTGATTAACTCTGTTTAGTTATTTAGAAGAACAAGAACTAAATATGAGTGGTTTTTAAAGAAGAGACCGTGGAAGAAAAGAGGGTAGAATATCTATTGGGAAAATCTGAAGTCATGAAACGCATGACCTGAACAGAAAATTGCAAATAATTACCAGTAGTTTAGAAGCAGCGCTGGAGTTCAGCCTGGTGGTACAGCCTGGTACAAAGTAGAAACCAGCTGGCTTCTACTTTGAGGGTTCATGTCCTTCTTATTGGCCAGTGCCGTGTCTCTTTCATGAATAAATACGTAAATATCACTCCATTACCAGACAATTAGCATTGACACTATAGAGATAGGTAAAAGCCAGATTACTGATACCGTGTCAGTCATTTGGGTTTTAGTCCATGGTTGATGGCAGCTACCAAAGAGAGATGAAAAGGAATGAAAGAATAGGGAGAAGTGAAGTACCTAAATATGTTATGACTTTTAGCATAACACAATGGAAATAAAGTGTGTCTCTAAAGATTTTATTTTACCAAAATTGTTTTAGACATCTTTACAGAAAAAGTAAAATATATGAGATTTCAACACTTTCTGAAATATAATACTTAGAAAATTTATACTTTTTTGATTAGTTCAGATTGATTGCCATACTTTAAAAGATTTGTTGGCACAGTTCTTGATGGGAAATTGGTAATTGCAATTAATGTACTTTAACCTTCCTATTTCACTATTTCTCTGGCCTGTTAATTATTGATTATTTCATGTTTTTTTAGTTAATTTTATAACAAATTTAGCAAAGAAAATGTACAGATTAAACTTTTAGTAAACAAGTAAAAGCATAATGGATTCCTGCTATTTCTTTACCTTCTCTTACCTTACTATTCTTTCACATTATAAGATGTTTTTCCTCCCTTGAACTGTACAACAAGCAAATATAAGAATTGGCAGCACATTTCTCTGACCATCAAACTAATTTAAGCTTTGCATTTTAATAGTTCATTCTGTTGCTGAAGACCCAGCAGAGAGTTTTCAATTGTTTTTGCTGTTAAAAAAAAAAAAAAAGCTAAAGCAATCTGGTTTTCAATCATGTCATAGTAAATCTCCAAAGTTTAAAGATATTTTAAGTAAATTTGTGCTGCTAATAACTTTCTTTGCTGCTCTATAGAGATGTGTTCATTTTAAGAGGTAAGGCAAAAGTTAATAAGCTCAGCTTGTTGGTAAAAATGGCTATTTTTGAAGTGTTTATAATCTCCCATCTCTGATCACACCTTACTAAACAGTCCCCCATGTTTACCACATGCTAAAGTATTTTTGATTTTTACTCCAATTAAGAACCTAAATTAATACACATTTTCCCAAATGTGTTGAATTGTGTGTTCTAACTAGAAATGGCAAGTTTGTCAAGCCTGCCGAAAAGTATACACTCATTAATTCTTGCATGCTGGATGTTTATCCATCTGAGTATGGGATACACACAATTTACAGTTTTCAAATCCTCCCAAGCATTGCAAGGCTATTTTAAGTTAATTGAGCAATTTTAAATAAAGTTGTTTGATGAAGTTATTCAGATAAATGGTAATGAAGATTCTGATGTTTGCTCTGTTCTTTTGACCATCACAGATTAAAGAGCACCTTGCTAAGGGGCAGCGAATGCTGGCAGGTGATGGAATGTCCCAGGTGACCAAGACACTGTTGGATTTAACTCAGAGAAAAAATTTCTATGCAGGCGATCTTCTGATGTCTGTGGAGATCCTGAGAAATGTGACAGACACATTTAAAAGGGCAAGTTACATCCCTGCATCTGATGGTGTCCAGGTAAGGGAGACAAGTTCGTGAAGGAAAGGGCTAGTGGAGATGCAATCAATTTTTGGTCCCACAAAGCCAGTGCAGCCATCTTGGAGGCGGACTGGAGGAAGAGAATGCTCATCCAAGTTATGCGTAGTGTGAGCTCTGGAAATGACCTCAGTTCCCTTAGTCATTCTCTACCTCAATGTCCTCGCCTATAAAATGCATATATTACACCTCAAGGAGATACTGAATGAGAACCTGTATGAGGTGCTTTGAGCCCCCAGATAAAAGGCACTATAGCAAATTCAAGGTGGTATCATGGATATTTTATTCCCACATTTAATATACCATCTTGACATAGGAGACTATTAAAAGTGCATTAAGCATAATGAAAACACATTAACTATAACATGCAAAAAAAACATAGTTTAAAGTTTGTTTAGGATTTTGCTATTAGTGGGGGAAAAACATATTTAATTTTATCAAACTATTCCCTGAAAATATAAGGCAAATAGAAAATTGTTCTAGCTAAGAAAATACGAAATTCAATAACTTCTCACAGCATATTTTTCTTGTTTTGGAAGACTTTTAGAACAACATCATTTATTTCCATAATAAAGTTTAAGTACTCACCCAATGTCAGTATTGCCTTTGCCATTAAAACAAAGCTTATTGAATGGCAAACAAAGCATATTTAATGCAACTACAGTTTGCATTTCAGATTAACTCTTTTTATGCTGTAGATTAAAAGGTACTTCTACAAAGACTGCTGAGTTCATTTCTGCATTTTCAGCATAATGTTCTTACTGCATCTCTGCATAAAGTTCATTAAAATAAAGATTTGGCAAAACTCCCAGATTAGGTATTGTGTTCCTTCAGCCTACTCTAAATTTGTAAGTTTATTGGTATTTCCCTTGGAAAATACAGGATTTGTTTTGTTTTGTTTTGTTTTGTTTTAATTAGCTATTGAAGGAAAGAGGAAAACAAGGCTTTTTAGAATCATGGAATCTTTCATAAATAATACTGACACCCTAATTTGTATAGAGGTACATATATTGCTAAAATCATATGCATATACTGCTGAAAGAAACTGCTACGAGAATTATTGGTGCTGAATTCTATATTAAATCACCACTGTCCGTATTTAAAATTATAATTGTAAAAGTACATTGCCTGGAGTGGATGGAAGATTATTATCTTTTGAACATTTCAAAGATGCTTTTCTCTTACAAAGATGAAACACTTTTTTTTCCTAAGTTTTAAATGTTAATAAAGTAACCAAGTACTTTTCCCTGTAGTTCTGAAATGCTTCTATTAATATTTACATTAAAAATAGCATTTAAAGTCTTTGACACAAAATATAAGTTGTGATTTCAAAAAAATTCTCATAAACTCTGTTCACAGTTGAAACATTAGATAAAGTACTCCATGAAATAATCTCTAATTCTCAAAAGTGTAGGGCTTCAAAATTCTTATGTGTGCAAGTTCAAGAAATTAATGTGACCAGTTTATATTTAGAATATATTTTGACTGAGCTACTTATTTGTGTGCATAAATTCAATGAAAAATTCCATTAACCAGTTGCTTAGTCATGGACATTAGCTGGTTTGACTTAAATAGAGCAATTTGGCTAATTATCTTATTTCATTTTAGTCTAGTCAGAAATAGGTTTCTCTCTTTCCATCCTACTTCACCAAAGGAAGTATACACAAATTCCTAAGCACATTGGTGTCCTCGTCATTGCCTCACAAATGGCAGCTGCATTTTCCTATGTCATTAACTTTACTGTTGTCTTTTGGGGCATCTGGAATGCCCTCCTTATCTGAAATTCCTTCCTCTCCCATCTCTGCCTGTCATAATTCTAGCTCAACTCTGGTAAGTCTTTCTGAACTCCAGATGACCAACCCCCACCTCTATCTGAAAATGATTTTTCTCTTCTCTGAAATTTCAAAGAATTTTTATCTCTTGTATTCTACTTCCCACAATTTTATACAAAGAATTTGAAAATATTTACTGTCTTCTTTACTTGATTATAAACTCTGGTTTATAATCTTCATCAATATTCTTTGAACTTCACATTACTTTAGTTTTTGCCATGTCCAAGGGCTCTGGGCATTTCTAATTGGCTAGCAACTCATGATTAATGTGGCATAAACTAATCTTAATTCCAAGTTTTCTTGCATTTCTCCACTTTTTAAAAATAGAATTAGTAGTCCCTAGCTAGAATTGAAATGCCATCTTGACTTTTTCCTTTTCTCTTTTCTCTTGGGTCTGCCTACTTAATGCCTCTTTCATCCATTCTTTCCTCTCTCTTTCCACTACTGTCATCCAGGTCAGCCTCTAATTACCTCAGCCTACATGATTTCTGTGGCCTCTTCCTTTTGATCCTCCCTCGCCTGTTTACCTACGTCCCTAGCAATGTTATATACTGTGGTACTATAATTTATCATAGAACAGCTCTGATTATGTCACTGTCTACTCAAAAACCTTTGGTAGAGCTTCAAGTCTCCCCGAATGACAACTTGAAGTCATTATACTGCCTCCTAGTACACTCCACATATGTAGGTTACCTACCTTTCCAGCCTCATGTGTGGATTACTCTTTCTCCTCACAGACCAGCCACTTGAGGTAAATGAACCACTTCCTGATCCCTGAAAGCACTGTATGTTCTTGGCTCTGGGTCTTTGCTTCCTCTGTGTTTTCAGACCGGCTTGGTCTATCTCAATCTGCTGTTGAAGTTCTCAGGTCTTATGGGCCTGCGAACTCCAAGAGCATTTCTTCTTCTGCATCTCATCATATCTTGTATTATCAGCACTAATTAGCAAATCTTTGGAAAAAAAGACATGTTTCTGATCCATCTTTGGACCCTAGCCAAGTGCCAGCCCACCTCCTGCAAATAAGATTTCACATAGAATCTTGTCTATAGAAGATGTTCAACAAATGTTTGTTGAATGTATTAACAACAAAAGTAGTGGTAATAATCACAGAGGTATCCGTGAACTCTTTTCATCCTTTTTCCACTAGAAAATGATGAGAAAAGGTAAAAGAGAAACTAAGTAAAATTAAAGGGAATATATTCTTTTAAATGTAGTTATGTGCAAGGTATTTTATTAAAAATGGCTGGTAATGTTGTACTCAATTAAAAACTTGATTTGATATTTTGATGAAAGAGACATAGAATTGTCTACTATATACTAACTACTACAGACAGAATAGCTTATATTAGCAAGATCATAGGAAAAGTTTGGATATCTGGTTAGTAAATTATTGGAATGTACTCCAATAAACAAACACAAGCACATACAAATATGTGCATATGCATATACTTTTTTCTATTGAAAATCAAATGAATTAAACCATGAAGACCTTGAAAACTTTTGAAGGCCTTTAATATGGCTGTGATGATATTGTGAATTAAGCCAGGCGCAGTGGCTCACGTCTGTAATCACAGCACTTTGGGAGGTCAAGGCAGGCTGATCCCTTGAGGTCAGGAGTTTGAGACCAGCCTGGACAACATGGTGAAACCCTGTTGCTACTAAAAATACAAAAAAAAAAAAAAAAAAAGCAGTGCGTGGTAGTGTATGCCTGTAATTCTAGCTACTCGGGAGCCTGAGGTGGTATCTCTTGAACCCGGGAATCGGAGGTCTCACTGAGCCGAGATCACACCACTGCACTCCGGCCTGGGTGGCAGAGTGACACTCTGTCTTAAATAAATAAATAAATAAATAAATAAATAAATAAATAAATAAATAAAATTATGAATTAGGATCATAAGAATTGGCCTGATTCCTCCCAACACATGAGGTCCTTAAGTTAAAATGACTCCTGTTTTTAATTGTCATTATTATTTCTAAAAGGTAACTTATTTTTTGGCCTATGGAGGAAACTCGTTCATGAAAAATTTAATTCAGCAGGGTTTCTAAATACCACTAAGACACTTTGTTCTTGTATTTGTATATAAAAACATTTATTTTTTATATTATCTATCTCTGTTCAGTAATAGTAATTCAGAATGTGAGAGATTTATGTAAGTATTTTAACTAACAAATCCATAGAATTGTATGAACCCTTAAAATTTCAAATTATATAAGTTATTATTGTTGTCATCTCCTAAATCAATTCACAACAAACCTATTTTTAAACGTTAGTACAGTATTCTTCTTTCATTGCTTTAACATGTAGCTTGACAACTTCATAAATCAGAATATTGTATTCACCTTAAGAAATTAATAAAATTGTGAAGTTAATCTTTCCCCAGATTGTTCACCTTACTGAGGGACAGCATTAAAATCACATGAGCCACTGCAGTTTAAGTTCTTGGAGTTAATGTCCTCTTTTACTAAGAGCAATAATTTGCTGCCATTGACAATGGAGAAAAGAAGAAGCAACATCTATAACCCCTACATTTTTCTTAAACCAAAAAAGTATATAGCTTTTCCTTATTCCATCCTGATTATCCAGTGAAGATAATTAGAACTTATCAAAGTAAAAGAGTATCACTTCTATTTATTTAAAAAAATATGCATGGCTGAATCCCAAAAGTATCACATTACTAAATCAACACCAAATTCCATTAAAATGGGCACAGTTACTTTAGTAAGGAACATGGGTTAACTACCAGCAAAGCTGTTTCCCTTCATTCATTACTCTGTATATAGCCACTTAACTCTTTGGCAACTGTTGCATACTATGATTAAGTCCATATCAAAGCCTATATATGATACCCATTGTTTATTTTTGATGCCAAAACTGAAATAGATCAGTAAAAAGAGAAAAAACAAAGGAAATAATTTATGGCATTATCACCATTTTCAACTAGCCACTCACTAGATCTCTAAGAGGAGAAGTGAATGCAACATATGCAGCTGTACCCCGAAGAGGTGGTGCAGAGGCTTTGTCTGGTCAGCTGTCGGGTCATAAGATGAAGCTCCCTCTAAAATCCTATTCTTTCCTGAAAGTACCCATCTTTGGATACGACTATAAAACTATATTTTATCCTGGCTTAGACAATATTACCTATAATATACACCTTTATTTGTGCCCTGTATGTAAGAAAAGCTGCTGTGTGTATACCTGTGACAATACTAAGCTGTCTTTCATTTTAAGTCCCAATCTTGATTTATGAGATGTTAAAATTGTAAAAACCTCATACAATAAAAATGTGCTTATATGTTTTGGAATGATAAGCCACAGTAATAATTTTATTTTGGAAAACTAGTAGAAGATATTTCAAAAACTTTTCCCTTCAAGCATATTCTTTTCCAAACCTTTGGACTGTCATAACTCCAAGACTATTCATTAAAGCCATGTGGTATAGCTTTCCCTTTTCTTTTCTTTTTTTTTTTTTTTTTTTTTTTTTTTTTTTTTTTTTTTGAGATGGAGTCTCGCACTGTCGCCCAGGCTGGAGAGCAGTGGCGAGATCTTCGCTCACTGCAAGCTCCGCCTCCCGGGTTCACGCCATTCTCCTGCCTCAGCCTTCGGAGTAGCTGGGGCTGCAGACGCCCGCCACCACGCCCCGCTAATTTTTTGTATTTTTAGTAGAGACGGGGTTTCACCCTGTTAGTCAGGATGGTCTCCATCTCCTGACCTCGTGATCTGCCCGCCTCAGCCTCCCAAAGTGCTGGGATTACAGGCGTGAGCCACTGCGCCCAGCCAGATTTCCCTTTTCTCATCTGACTTATGTTTCTTTAAGATCCAGCTTAAAGATAGCTTTTGTTGTTGTTGTTCTCAAAAGTCTTCTCACCAAATCCCAGGCAGATTAGATTTTTTTCTACTTCTGTGGGCTTTTGAAATCTTGCAAACATCCGTACTACAGAACTTTCACACACAGCATCATAATTATTGTTGCTAGGTCTGCCTTCAGCAATATTTTTTAAGCTCTTTGAGACATTATTTTGTCCCTAGGGCTTAGCCTGGTACTTGAAGCATGTAGACACTCAAATATTTGTTGATATAATTAATGAATAACTAAGGGTAATATAATAATGTTTGAGGAACTTACATTGTTTCACAAAATATTAGAAAACTGCTCTGAATATCTAATTCAGAGGAAAAAAAGAAAAAAAATACTTGTTCATTTACTTTTTTTTCACCACTGAAATAATTCATTCTGAATCTTATTCTATCAGTAGAGGATTGAGTTGGCACTGCTTGCTCCAGAAACTTTAAGACTTAATAAAATTTAATCAGACATATTTAAAATCAAATTTCAGCCTGTCCAGCTATCTTAGTATCTTCAGGCACGTTACTTAATCTTTGTCTACCTTATTTCTTAGTTTCTGTAAAAAAAAGAAATAAAGAAGAGATAATAGTCAATTCATTATTTGTGATAGGTATAGTCTATAACATTACAGCAGACACTGAATTAACAAATACTGAACCATTGCTCCAAAGGGAAATACAGGATTAGGTCCCTTTGAGAATCTGGTCACAACATTTTCATCAACCAATCAAAATGACTTTGTTTTATGTGCGTTTCAGTTAAAATACACCTTATTTAATGTATGTTGTTGATGCACTAACGTTGAACTCATAGCCAACGGCACTTTATCTCATGCCTAAACAAGGTTTATCTAACATACTTATTTTCTATGTAAGGTATAGGATAACTTTGTTGTGCTTAAGATCACTAGATACTACTTCAGCACCATTCTGGGCTCATTTTAAGCAGTGAAATCAACAAAACAAAAAGCCTCAAAAGTATGAAACATGTGGCAATAAAAAGATCTGAAATGGATACTTGGTTATAATATAAGGGTTAAAACAAAAAGGCAGAGCATCATCATGTTAGACCTCAGCTAGAAAAGTGCACATTGGCCAACTCAAAATTTTTACCACTTTGTGCATGTCCACAGTTGGCTATGATGGTGCTGTGCGTTTTAGTTTCAATATTACAAATAAATTTTAACACATAGGTGAATCCAGAAATATAAAATCTGTGAATCATGAAGATTAACTGTTATCCATTTTTCAGGGATATGGTGAGGCTCAGAAATATATAACAGTCCATACATAATATTTATTTATTACTTGGCACATAGTAAGTACCACGTAATACCATTATTGCTAGTATTTTAACTACCAACATAGAAGAAAAACATGAGCCTTTGCCTCAAGCTGCTTATGATATCATTGAAGAAAAAAAATAACTTGAATGAGGCTATACTGGAGTGATATAAGTATAGCATGTTCTACTTCTATGAATTTTCAAAAGAGGTCTGAACAACAGCAGTAAGTAAAGATGTCATGGTAGAATTAGAACTTCAGATAGAATCTGGAGAAGCAAGTTAGGTACAGAAATACTCAATAATTAAACTATGGAGTCAAAAGTACAGAAATAGTGTAAGAATGGCATGTCCATTAGAAAAACCTTCCTGTCTTTATGATCTGCATTTTCCACCATTCATCCTACTTTGGAAAATATTTTGGAAAATAGGGTGCATGGTGGAAAATGCAGATCATAAAGGCAGGAAAGTTGAGGCCACATAAAAGAGTTTGAACTTGATTCGCTATAAACAGATTTACTAAATATAAAGATTATTTTTAGAAAGATGGTCTGAAAAGGTAAATAACATGGATTGGTGAGTAGAGAAAGAGTAGGGAAGGAGGGGGAATAAGCCCATGGAGGTGCAATGGCAGTGACCTAGATATGAGAAAAGAAGAGAGCGTGTCTTAGTGACAGTGGGTCAGAAAAGAGGAAAGAAACATCTTCATGGAAGGAAAGAAAGGCCCTTGAAACAGTTCAGATTTGGGGAACAAAGAAAGAAAATATTGGAAAAAATACACACATAGAAATGTCCACACGTCCTCACAGTGTACTATGTTCCTGAAACTCATCTGAATGCAAGGACCAGTCTCTACCCAGGCATGTTCCTACTCATTGATCACACTTCTGTGGACCTAACAGAAGATCAGTGTTTTCCCAATGTTTTTGACTGTGACTTGCTGTAAAACACACAGTTACATTAACATGCAGTTGAAAACTAGAGTTTTCCAAAATAATATTTACCTCACTCTGTGTAATAATACACTCTGGTATTCTCCATTATTTTCTATTTCATTAAGAAAAATTAATCATGACCTTGAAACAGGTCATTACTCAACATTGGAAAGCTACTTGTTTATCTGATACATCCACTAGGTTTAAGAAATTTGTTTCTCAATAGCTGAGATTAAATAGGAAGCTCTAACCTTAGTTTTCTGATTTCTTTTTTAAGTTCAGACTATATTCTAAATGAATGATCAGAGGTAGGTGATCAAGGAATTAAATTGAAAGCAGAAGTAGTAATTTCAACAAAACCAAGCATCTTTTATCTTTTTTTTT
Organism: Gorilla gorilla gorilla; assembly: GCF_029281585.2. Taxonomy (NCBI): domain Eukaryota; kingdom Metazoa; phylum Chordata; class Mammalia; order Primates; family Hominidae; genus Gorilla; species Gorilla gorilla. The sequence goes on from NC_073229.2 coordinate 93,119,331, forward strand.
TTTTTTTTGATGGAGTTTTGCTCTGTCGCCAGGCTGGAGTACAGTGGCACGATCTCGGCTCACTGCAACCTCCGCCTCCCTGGTTCAAGCGATTCTCCTGCCTCAGCCTTTTGAATAGCTGGGACTACAGGTGCATACCACCACGCCTGGCTAATTTTTGTATTTTTAATAGACACGGGATTTCACCATGTTGGCCACGATGGTCTTGATCTCCTGACCTCATGATCCACCCACCTTGGCCTCCCAAAGTGCTGGGATTATAGGCATGAACCACTGCGCCCAGCCAAATCTTTTATCTTAAAACACTTGATGAGCAAGCAGATATGTTGCACCATGGATTACTCCCATGCTGATTGTCAATAGATTAAGTCACTTGGTGAAGACCTTGGAGTATGATTTCTCCATTGGTTTTAATGCCAGACACTATTGGCTTTTTTATATTAAAAATTGGGTTGATAAATTTGGAAGCAACTATTAATATGATAATATAATACCCTCATATAAGGATAGGCCTCATCTGTAGAGGTAGTATAATTTTGTTGACTAAATAAGATCTGGGAAGGCTTTTCTGGGTTGGAATTACAGTACAACTCTAGCCTTTAAGACACAACCTGATACCTTGAGATCCTCTGCTCAAGAGGCATTGTGTAACCAGAAAGGCTAATAATTTTCTCAAACATGAGTAAGGGAGACAGGGAATGGAAGCAGGGGAGTAGGGTGTGATGACTAAGAGTACTTGCTCTGACCTTCAAGATGTGGCTTTAACACTTGTTAGCTCTGTGATCCAAGACAAGTTATTCAACCACTCTATGCCTCAATTTTCTATTCAACAATATGGGATAATAGTACCTACCTTATAGGATTCATGTGAGGGTTAAACTTTCTATGTCAAGTATTTACTCAGTACCTGACACCTGGTAGGTCTCAAGAAATGTGGCTATTATTATCATCCAACAAGACAAAAATGGAACAAAAATTTACAGTCCTTAGAGCACAGGTAGCTACTGCCAATGCAGATATGTAATTGGTATCTCTCCTGCCAAGAAAGAAAGGTTGAATGTTTCTCATGGAACCACCTAAGGGAGTGTGGGCACTGCTTTTTTTTTTTTTTTTTTCCACTTAGTATAGAAGAAAAGGGCAGGGAATGTATCAGGGAAAATGGAAACAAAAAAAAGCAGCACTCATCTTTAAGGTCAGCACTGAAGGGCCATTTTGTAGTTAGAGAGCAAGGGGATAAGAAAAATTGCTTTAATCAATAGCTAGGACGCCTGGCTCAGTAGAAAATAAGCCAGGTACAGGACAGTAGCTCCCAGCCAACAATCACTCCAAGTCATCTAAATGGCTGCTGTTTTCAATGCTTAACAGCCTGAGAAGATTTCCTATTGTTTCTCTGTGGTATAGAGAGCCTAACATAACTAGCATCACTTCCTAGATAATATTTAAACCCCGCCCTTATTGTAAACATGACAATAAGAAATTTAATGGCAAATAACTTTCTTAAGTGGGTGAAATATGAAGCAATAGATCTTGCTTCACAACCCAACATGGTTAAATCCTACCGTGAACGAATCTAGAAGATAACTGGTAACTGAGGGGAACTAACAAGCTCCATAGAAGAGCCCGGAGTATGCAACACAACCACGTAGGAAGAGGAAGAGAGGTAAAGTAGTTTTAAGAATGTATGAAGTGCAATGTATCAGCTGGTAAATGCCATGTGCAGTAAATAAATTAGTTTGGTCGAGTTTTTAAAATATACAATAAAACATGAGACTGCTAGTTTTACCTTTTCCGAAGCTCCTATTATTTTCTTCAGAGTCAAGAAAATATTGAGATTTGCATTAGTAAAAGTTACAGATGGTTTTATGTTGTGATTCCATTTATTATCAAATATTCTTCTGTTTTAAAAAGTTTTTATTGAAGAATGTTTTGGTTTATTAGGGCTACCATAACAAATACCACAAACTGAGTGACTTAAACAACAAACATTTATTTTCTCACAGTTCTGGAGGCTAGATCTCCAAGATCGAGGTCTCGGCAGGTTTGGTTTCTCATGAGGCCTCTCTCTTTGGCTTGTAGATGGCTGCCTTCTCTCTCTGCCTTTTACACATGGTCTTTTTCTCTACACACTTGCATCCCTGGTGTCTCTCTGTGTGTTCTAATATCCTCTTCTTTTTTTTTTCTTTATCTTTTATTATACTTTAAGTTCTAGGTTACATGTGCACAACATGCAGGTTTGTTACATATGTATACATGTGCCATGTTGGTGTGCTGCACCCATTAACTAGTCATTTACATTAGGTATTTCTCCTAATGCTATCCCTCCCCCCTCCCCCGACCCCATGACAGGCCCTGGTGTGTGATGTTCCCCACCCTGTGTCCAAGTGTTCTCATTGTTCAGTTCCCACCTATGAGTGAGAACATGCAGTGTTAAGGACACAAGTCAGATTAGATTAGGGCCCACCCTGATTCACTCTTTCTAACTTAATTTCCTTTTTAACAGCCCTATGTCCAAAGACAATCACATCTGAGCTACTGGGTACTAGGACTTTAACATAATGATTTTGGGGTTGGGGGGTGCTGAGATATAGTGAGCCTATAACAAGGAATCTTGAAGGACTATGAGAATTTTCTTTTATTGAAGGGGTCTGTGTCAGTCATCTTTCTTTGGGACTGGACCTGCTGTGACTACTGCCTGTAGTCTTGTAAGGGTCTAAACTTGTGATGTGTGCAGGCTTCTCTCACATGGTGGCCCTTAAGTGTATCAGCCAGGCCTACCAAACTTGGCGGATCACTCATTACCTTATTCCTCACTTAAGAAGCATCTCCTGTCTGAATATGATGATGATTTTGTCACACTGAGTTATGATATTTTTATAACATTGGGTGTTCTCCCAGGCTGTCTCTGGGGAAAAAATCATATTTAATGGTGTTAGTATCATTAACTATTTTTACCTTTCATTTTTAAAAGAGGACTGTAGGCAATACTGAGCTCATGCCCCAAAGCACTAAAGATTGGATGACTTATTCTTTCCACTTAGCTTCATCCCATCTAGTATACCTCACAGCAGAATTACTCTGTTGCCTCTTGTTGGAGTCCTTGATCCTAAAGGTAACTCAAAGGTACTGAGAGCATTGTATAAAAAATTCCCCATTTGAGCTATTCTGAGACTCCACAGGTTAAACTCTCTTACATCATGGCAAAGCAATGAGATTAGTATGAAAGACAATCATTCCTGGAACAATGTTCTTAGGCAGTTTTCACAATGAGTCAGAGCTATAAGAAGTCTTTTTTTAAATGTGTTCTTAAAGACTTTTTTCACATGGTCTTTTGTGACCACATGACTATTACAGGTGTACGCCACCATTCCCGGCCGACCTAGTGACTATTAGGAGATATTAGTTTCAATTATCTGTTCTCACATTCCTTTTGGTCTGGCAGGTTGCAGTGGGAAAGCAAGGACAGACCAGCCCTGCCGTCAGAAGCCCTCTGAATACCACTGTCAGATCAGGCCATCTGGCCTGCTGCAGATCCCACTATTGACCTTGATATCTTTGTCCTTCAGATGTCACCCTATCTTTTGTCTTCCAGTTTTCCAGTGGCTCAGATTTTTGACTCTAGATCATATTCTTCTTATGCCTTGGTTTCTGAAACCTGCTAGATGGCATCCTGTATTATAATATTCTGCCTTTCTGAATCCTTGTTAGTTTTCAGTTGCCAGTGCTCAATTGATGTGCTGCTTGGATAAACATTCTGGATAAAAGGTCTCAACCATGGTATTGGGCCTCTTGGTCTTGCTTGATTAGGAGTTATTTTGCCTATTCACCTATTACCAAAAAAGTACCTAGAGCACTCTTTAGAGATTACTTACTATTTTTTTTTAAGAGCAAACTCAAGATGATTTCCATAATAATGTTGTTCTTACTTAATTTCATTTCAGTATACTTTCTTGACTAGAATAGGATACTACGAGGTAGACTTGAAGCCATACACAGGGAATCTGTGATCCCTATTTTAATCTATAATATGGATGTATTCATGGTTTTATGTATCATGCATGCAAATGTTATCAGCCAAGTGCATCAGGGGAAAAAAAAACGAGATCTACTATTAGGTTGATGCAAAAGTAATTGCAGTTTTTAATGGAAAAAAAACCCGCATTTACTTTTGCACCAACCTATACACTGTATTTTGAACACTCTTTGGATTTTTACCTAGTTAAAAGAATGGTCTGTCTCCTCTGGATTAATCTCAGCAGTGGAGAGTCTTTTTTTTTTTTTTTTTTTTTTTTAAGATGGAGTCTCGCTCTGTCACCCAGGCTGGAGTGCAGTGGCATGATCTTGGCTCACTGCAACCTCTGCTTCCCGAGTTCATGCAATTCTCCTGCCTTAGCCTAAGTAGCTGGGATTATAGGTGTGCACCACCATGCCTGGCTAATTTTTTTTTATTTTTAGTAGAGACAGAGTTTCACCATGTTGGCCAGGCTGGTCTTGAACTCCTGACCTCAGGTGATCCACCCACCTAGGCCTTCCAAAGTGCTGGGATTTAAAATTTATATTATTCTGTTACCTGTCTTTCCTGCTTTCTTTCTTATTTCCTCATCCTTTTTTTTATTTATTTCTCTTCTTATGAATTTACCTTCAATGTTTTAACCATGACTTCATCCCACTCAGCTCTAGTCATGATAATCTTAAATTTTTTTTTTTTGTCTGAAAAGCCTCCAGTTTAATTATTCACAAATTTTTACCTTTTGAGCTATAGGCTTGTAGTTAAACCTGCCCACTGGGTCTCTTTTCTTAGCTATGTTGTTGATCCCTCGTACTGAACTTGAACAAAACAAAGTTCACTTTCTTTTCTCAACACTGCTGCTTCTTATGTGGTAGCATGGCTAACTCATCATTCTCAGCTACCTGGGCTAAGAACGAAAGGCTGATTTTTGATTCTGTGCTTCTCCTCCCATGCAATCTGTCGTCATGTCGTTTCTCTAAACCAAGCTACCATCATCTTTGGCCTCAATAATTAAGACAAACTGAATTCTAACCTTCCTGTTTTTACTCTTACTCTCCTATACTTTATTTTCCACTCAGTGGCCAAAACTAGACTTTGATTTTTAATACAACTCATGTAATAGAACCACTGTGGGATCAAAGCCTCACTTTACCTGACCCCTGTGTATCATTTTCACCCTTTATTAATATTTTCATCCCTTCACCTCACCCAGCCCCCTCTTCAACTCTAGTTATGTTATCTTTCTTTCTGTTTCTCAAACTTGTTCAGACTGTCATTTACCCAGGGAATTTGAACATTCTCTTCCCTTTTTTCCTGGAACTCTCTTCCTCAGGTCTTTGTGTGGCTGTCTCTTTATTATTCTGGTCTCAGTTCAAATGTGACCTTCTTAGAAAGTTCTTTCCTGATGACTATCTAATCTAAAGTAATCTCTCTCTCTCTCTCTCTCTCTCTCACACACACACACACACACACACACACACACACACACACACCCTGCTGACCTATTCAGTCTAATCCTATAACCTATTTTGTTTTCGTGTCACTGTCTCAGTCCATTTGTGACGCTATAATGAAATACCTGAGACTGGTTAATTGGTAACGAATAAAAATATATTTCCCACAGTTCTGGAGGCTGGAAAGTCCAACATCAAGGCACTGGTGGCAGGATCAGTTGTCTAGTGATAGCTGCTCTCTGCTTTCAAGCTGGTCCCTTGTTGCTGCATCCTCTAAGAGGTGAGGAACCCTGCGTCCTAACATAGTGGAAAACAGAAGGGTATGTTAGCCAAACACCGCAGGAAGCTTCTTTTATAAGGGCAGTAATTCCATTCACAAGAGAGGAGCCCTCATGGCATAATTACATTTTAAAGGCCCCAACTGTTAATAACATTACATTGGCAACAGCTGAATTGTGGAGGCATCATATTCAAACTGTTGCAATCACTGTCTGAAATCATCCTTTTAAATGTATTTGCTTACTTTTTCTTCTCTTTACCCACTAGAGCATAAATTCAACGAGGGAAGTAACCCTCATATGTCTTGTTCACTATCATATTCACAGCACTTAGAACAGAACAGCCAAATATAGAGAAGGCATTCAATAACTACTACTTGAATAAAGAAATACATTTCTGCTTAAGTATTTAGTATACTTTTCCTCGTTTTTTCATTTGCACATCCACTGTTCTCCTTTAGGCCTTAATAATCACTATTTTGGGCTATTGATAATGATTTCTAGTGATGCCCTTTCTTCATTCTTTTTTCTTGCCGAAGCTGCCTGACTTTACTGTCTGGCTGATATTTTTATAACTTTCTTTATACCATTCCTTTGCTGAACAAAGCAGCACTTGTACTACCAAATGCATCTTGCCAGGAGCAGGGTAAGGGTAGTGATGCATAGGGAGGGTTCCTTGTGTTTGGCATAGGATGAACTGGGTTTATGAAGTTCGTGGGTTTATGGAAGAAGAGGCCCATTCCTTGCTTGTTGCTGCATGTGAGTTTAAGGACCAGGGTTGAATATCCACAGCTGCTTCCTGTAGTCCTACGACTTCTCAAAAGTATGTATTTGTGCTCAAGGATGATGTTGAGTCTTCAAATGCTGTTGAAAATAAGAAGAGTTCAATCCCATATTTACTCAAGATAACTAGTTTTCTTATCTGTAAAAATAAGTGTCATCTCTTATTCCCTGGACATAAGGAGAGCCCTGGTAACATTAAAAGCATCACTGGAAGAGGAGGGTGTTGAATCAAAAAAGAGGCAGCAAATTAGATATAAACTATTTATTGTTTTCGATTAAAAAAAATCCATGAATGCTTAGCCCATTTCCTTACACACAGTGGGCATGTAATTCATCAGTTTTAAATAGTTGAGTATTTACATGCTGCTGTGCCTGATGTTGTGCACTGGGGGCACAAGAGTGAACAAAATAGAAATAACTTGATTATAAACTAGTAGAGGCAAAAGCCCTAAACCAATCATCATACAAATAAATCATAACCTTAAAATCCTATATACTTCCAAAAAAGGTCACACAGTACCACGAGAAAAAGAAAATATCAGACTGTATAACTGGGGAGAGGGGAGTGATGATCTCATAAGGCCTTTTGAGGAAATTGCATGTAAATCTGGACATAAAGGATAATAAAGGTTATCTGAGTATAGAACAGAAAGAATAGTAGTCCAAGAAAGCAAACAGCATGTAAACAGTTCTACAGGCAGGGCAGAAAAGAGTGTGGGATGCATGAAGAAGTCTAATGAACTTGGAGTACAAATAGAGTATGGGGCAGGATAGCATAAGAGAAAGTTGGAGAGACAGGAAGTGGCTGGATCACACATGGCGTTGCAGCCATCAACTAGTTGATCTCTAGGTTGAGGATCAATGATCTATCCTATGTTATGCATCCTTATCCTAATGGCTTATCCCTGCTTCCTTGTTTGTTAAGCCTTTCTAATAGTTCACCCTATATTTCTAGTCAGAGTCACTGTAATTCTTTCAAACCTTCAGATCTACCTTACTAAATCTGACTCTTAGGGCTTGTCTTTGTCCCTTGATGTCCAACCACTTTGCTACTGGTTAAGATGGAGGAGAGCACATTTCCTGTGGCTGAAATTGCTAGCCTAATCTACAACTCTATTTCCATGGAAATAGGAATTCAGCAAAAGCAAAACACTAAGACATATTTTAGTATATTTATAAAAAATTGTATATAATCCATGAGAAATCTGCCAAGTGGATGCCAATCAGAAGTAAAAACAGAATTTTTTATTGCTTTCCATAAAATAAAGTGTCCTTTTTGTCTCGTATAGCCAAATCTAGGGCCTCTACTTTGAATGCCACAGAGGGATTTATGCTTATTTTTATAGCATACATTTATTGCCCTGATTTTTGTAATACTTCCGGCAAAGAAAGAATGATCATGCCTCTTTGACCTTTGTGTACCACAACCATTCACCATAATGCCTCTCACATAGTAGGTGTCTAATACTAACTACCCTGAAACCCTCTCCCACCAGAGCACATTCTTAGAAAGAAGAGATTTCTGCTGAACAAATTATGTTCCCCAGAGTTAGTAGTGAATCAGTTCTGTTCTGTACATATTGCTGAGAGAGGAAGAGACATTAAAGAGGATAGAGGAGAATGCTACTGGTTGTGAAAGGCTGTATCAGAATTATAGGTGCATATTTGCCATAATGTGGCAATGAATACAAATCATGCAGCCAGTCATAAAAAATATAACATAAAAGGAATAAAATCATAAAGTTGCCATATATCAAGCACTTGCCATGCATCAGATACTGTGTGAAGAATTAACTCCAAGCTTCACGATAGCTCTGCTAGGTAGCTATCATTACTCTTGTATTCCAGATTCAAGATATAAAGCATAGGTGGGCAACATCTGCCCATAACCATACAGTTAATAATTGATGGGGAAAATGTTAAACTGGGTCTGCCTCGTTCAAACTCCAAACAGTTCAGATTCTGCCAAGGACACTCAGTTTTTCAAATCAGTCTAGGTCATGGAGATCAGGGCTGACTAAAAAAAAAAAAATCAAAAAACAAAAAAAGCAAAAAAATGAGACAAAAACTTACTGTAAGGTGTTGACCTTTTTATTTTAGGGATTGACATAAGTGACCTAATCCATAAATCATCAAAAGAGAACTATTATCACCATTAATGGAGTTTTAAAAGAACACTGGAAAGTAGTGGCTCTGCTACCACAGAACCAGCTTCATACTTTGAAAAATTCAATCATGCGGCCTGAAATGTCATGAGTCTCCTCTTCAAAGTGCTGTTCTGTTAGGTTTGGTTCTATTTAACAGTCTGATAGTTTAGTAAATGTCAAAGTGAATATATATTCAGTATGTATTAGTATGTGTATATATACATATATATAATATGTGTGTGTGTGTGTGTGTGTGTGTGTATATATATATATATATATATTCTATATGTGTGAGACAAGTTAGAGCAAGGCCAGCTGAAAGAAATTGTGCTAAATCTTTTTAGGAAAGCTGAGGTGCAATATGTGGTACATGTACACTATGGAATATTACGCAGCCATTAAAAAGAATGAAATCATGCCCTGTGCAGCAACATGGATGCAGCTGGAGGCCATTATCCTAAGCAAATTAATGCAGGAACAGAAAACCAAATACTGCATGTTCTCACTTATAAGTGGGAGCTAAATATTGGGTACTCATGCACACAAAAATGGCAAAAATAGACACTGGGGACTAATAGAGTGGGGAGGGAGGGAAGGAGAGGGGAAGGGGCTACAAACCTAACTACTGGGTACTGTGCTTAGTACCTAGGTGATGGAATCATTCATACTCCAAACCTCAGCATCACACAATAAACCCAGGTAACACACCTGCACATGTATCCCCTGAATCTAAAATTAAAGTTGGAACAATAAAGAAAAAAGAAAGAGAAGCTGAGATGTACTGACTTCGCAACTTAAATTTTGTTTTAAATTTAGGACTTTATTAAATATCTGCTATGAGCAAGTCATTATATGCACTGAGGATACACTGATGAACAAGAAAGACTTAGTCTCACCATAAATGCTGCCCCACTGCTTGAGACATTCAGACTTAGCTCACTGTGCCCCTACATGGATTTCATTAGTCAGGGCGCTACTACTGATTATTCCAAAGTCTAATCAATAGTGAGAACAAATAACTTTATTCTGTACTGCCTTCCCACTCCGATTTAGTAAAGCCACATTTGTTGGCCTTGAAGAAGAGTACAGAATGCTTGAAGAATAGTACAAAATGCTACGTTTGGTTGGCCCAAAATGTATTTTAATAATTTGTGTTTTTTATGTGTGCCCTTTGGTGATTTAAAAAAAGAACTGAACTCTGAATTTATTGTCTTCATCAAGGAATTTTGTGTATGCAGTGGCCTTCATGTACAGCAAGGAGTCACCGACCCACTGTCAGCAAAACATGCTTTGTGAAATTTTTTTTTTTTTTTTTTTTTTTTTTTTAAGAAATGGAGATGCAGTTGCACAAATTGCTTCTTGTTCTCTTGGTGTCTCTTGTTAGCAGCAGCATGCATTTCGTATGAAAGCTGGCAGGGGTTAGAATGCAGACCGAGGTCATGGACCTCAGCACAGCTAACTGGCATGTACAGGGATAAAACCTGCAACTTTTGCCTCATTAGCACCATGTACCCTACTGAGTTAACCAGCCATAGGCAATTGGAGAACTCTGAAGGTTAATTCTTTCTGACCATAGGTAGAGTTAGAGCTCAATGGACTAAGCCCTTCAAATGTTAACACTTCAAGCAGGAAATTTTAAGTGGAAAAAAATGGCTGGTAGTACAAAAAGGCTGAAAGAATTGAAAAACGCATCTAAAACAGACTTGCAGGTTTTTTAAGAGTTGCATAAAATATTCTGTAACTTTTATAGAGGTTATGACTCAAACCGTGTTTCAACCATGTGATTGCCAGGTACTATTAAAACAAATAGCACAAACAGGGCAATTAAATATAGATACTAACAGCTTCAAACCACAAGAGAAGAGGAAATTAAGCAGCTTTGTTTTTCATTTAATAGCACCCAGGTGAGCTTCTTTGAAATTAGTGCAAATGCCTGTTTTGAGAAGCTGGATAGGGAGGAAGACTGATGAGACTAACAGGTTATGATTATTTCTGCCCTCAAGGGAGTCCTGATCCAAGTTAATGTATCAGTATGAAGTGGTGCTACTGCTAACCTACACACAGACAGTCGGAAGAGATGGGTTCTGAGAACACAGCCAAGCCACCACTGCCTATGCAACTTAAGATAAACGTCATGCCTTCCCTTTACACTTCTCAGGTCTCCTGTGACCCCTAAGTCACAGCTCGCCTTCAAAGGCACGCTGGTTGTTCTCTCCTGGTTCCTGTGTCTTGATGGCACAGTGTAGTGTGAAGGGAAAGAAAAGTCTCTCTCTGGTAAAAATCCTTCATGTGTGAAATGAGCACTTGCAAAATAGAACTGAACAGAGCCCTGCTCTCTGTCAGTGTGTCCATTGTGAATGGAATATGAACATCAAAATGACCTTCCTGCATGAAAGAAAAACCAGAAACCAATGGGTACTGTTAGGCGCAGATAAAGCCAATAGGTCTTTAACAGTTAGAGACAAGAATGATGGCAAGGATGTTATATGTCTATTCATTCTCCCATGTTGGCTTGCTGGCAAAAGGCAGAGGAGTAAAGAGTAGTAATTTGAAAGCCTGCTCTTAGCATGTGTGATATGTCAGGAACTTAGAAACTTTTATTTAATATTTGCAATTGGTAGTTGTAAAAGTATAATGGCCAGGAAGGGCAGAGTCAAGATTTCAACTGAGGGAGCCTGTCTTGCCTCCACTTTGCCTATGGTCTTACTAGGGTGTTCTTTGAAACAACATTGCAATAACAACCACGACTCACAATTTAACAGGACAACTTGTAATGAAATACAGATGACTTTCATTACAGACGGGATCAAACTTACTTGTATGGAATAATTACACAATGACATTACAGAGTGGAATGTAGATACTATAATGGAACAAATAATTTTGAGTGAAAGTGTTTTCCCTATTCTGAACTCCTCTGAGAGTACAAAAATGAAGGTATATGAAAATCCTAGAATTATGGTGCTGTAAAAGGATCCTCAGTGATCTTCTAGAATACTATGTTAGGGTCATAAAGCAATATTGCAAAGTGCTTATACCTTTACCACGTAGTCAACCCAAATGGGTGTTATTAAAAAGTATAATTCTCTCATGTAATATTAAATCTTTTATCTAATTTAATTTACAGAACTTCTTTCAAATAGTTAGCAACCTTCTAGATGAAGAAAACAAGGAAAAATGGGAAGATGCACAACAGGTAAGGTTAGGGTTATTTCAGAACTTGAATTTGGCAAAACAAAGTGTAAAAAATATGTGACTAAATTAATGGCTTGCTATTTCAGGAAAACAAGATATTTTTAAGTCAGTCTAGGTTATATCCTAGTAATTTTTGAGGAAACAAATGATCGTTACCATACCAGTCTGGAAGGAATATTTATACATGTGAAAAAAAGCTGAGCAAGTTTAAGCAACTTAAAACCTTAAGGATTTAATGTGTAATAATTATATACCTAACCAATAAGTTCCTTTTTTGTCTGTAGACCATGGGAAAAACAGCACATCTAAAAGTACATATTTCAAATGAAAGTATGGAGCTTTGACTAGTAAAACCATTTGCATTTACTACAATGCTACATATAATATGGATCACAGAGACAGTGATTTTGATTCAAAGCCAAGAATTGTAAAAATCAGGCCTCATCAAAAATTATGTTATGATTTTTTAAAATCTTTTTGTTACGCTTTATCAGTGTAGCAAGTAGCCTTGTTGGTTTAGGTATTATTTATAAATGCTTTGCATAACCATTTGTGGTATCCTAACTGATAGACAGTGACTAATTTTTTTTCCTCTGAATTACAGGAAAAGTGGGTTAGAAGTCTAGAAAGAGAGAAAAATTATGGTTTTAAAAAATTCAGTGTAAATTTAGTTTAACTGGATGTCAAACTTCTTTAGGTTTTGTATTTGACTCTTGTTAAAAATCAGACAATCTTGAAAAAAAAAGAATGAACATATACTGAGGTTCAGGTTTTCCCTTTATAATCATATTCTGGGTCTTCAGGAGTAAAGCATGCCTTTTATCCTATTGTGACAGGAGCTCTAAAAATAGTCCAGTGTGGGGCTGCCTCGTTATTAGGTATAAATTTCAGGCATCTGGACATAGCCAGAAAAAAAAAACCATCATTTTAATACTTTAAATCTATTTTTTTCTACCAATTCGAGTTACATATTTGTCCTTGGCTTTCTTCTAGAGGACAGCCTCATTCACTCACTGTAAGAAGTTGGTGTCTTTCCTTAGAATACAGCTGCAGAGGCTAAGTACATCTTTCTAGAATGCTAGAGACTATTAATTATGGATATATTAAGAAGAAATATGTAATATCCTGTCTAAAACAAGACTGCAATTTATCAGATGCTGTTGTTTACCGTGAGGTCCCAACTTTAACAAATAATGAATGGTGGCAGAACTTCTTGTCAATGAAAAATCCTGAATTCATAATCCATCTATTTCCTTGAGATTTTGAGTTAGCTATATTCTTATATTTAAAATATTTTTTCCAATAATAATGATCCTTAATGTTGTTTTTGAAATAACGATTTGAAGCTGAAAAAACAAAAACAACCCTGTTCTGCAGCTTTTACTAAAAGGCGGTGTCATAAATGCAGCCATGTGGTGAATGGGTCTCTTGGGTTTGTGGCACAAACGGTGAACTTTGTGGAAACAGATGCTGTTTAAAATCTATCAGAGATAATCCTTGTGGGTCTCCTTATTTTTGAGTAATAGCCTCAACAAAAGTAAATGTAAAACAGACCTCTGTGTACATTTGGAAAACGAGCTGAGTAAAATGGTGGCTATTGACACTGGAAGTTTTTTGCAAACAAAATTTACTCTTTCAAATAGTCATTTCAGAATTTGTTACCCATCAGTTCCAGTTATGAAGGATAAAACTATGTTTAGATAAAGCATCCTACTAAAAATGTAGTATACTAAAGTTAAAAAAAAAAACTACATTCTATAGAGCACCACTTTACACCCTACCCATATGGCTGGAGTTAAGTCCGGTTTAGTCAAGACAAGTCATTTTAGTCATGTATTATGTTGGATATTTCGTCATTACACTGAAAATTCATATGTCTCTAGAGCAAGAGTGAGCAAACTGCAGCCAGTGAGCCAAATCCAGCTTGAGGCTTATTTTGTTAATCATATTTTGGAATATAGCCACACCCATTCATTTACCTATAATCTATATATGGTCGTTTTGGTGCAACAAGGAAAGAGTTGCATTTACAATAGAGACTTCATGTCCTGCAAAGCCTAAAATGTTTACTATATGCAAACAGAAAAAGTTGCCAACCTTTTATAACCTGCTCTATAGCATTTAACTACACTTGGAGAAATATAATTAAAAACAAAATCTTTAGCCAACCTAAAAAATCTCTCCACCAAGGTAGAAGGGAAAGAAAACACATTCATTATTGAATAATCAGTAAACCAGAATGTAATGTGTATCATAGCCAATCCACTGCGATTACAAAGACCCTATTACATAGCCAAGCAGTGTCCTCAAGGTAAACAGTAACTAGTTCTGAAGAGAACTTAAGAGCACCCTTTGTCAAGCATAATTCATCCTAAATTCACTTGGTATTTGGCAGTGACCATCTTGTTACTTAATTGGCCTTATTCAAAGAAAAAATAACCTCCTTATATCTTTATGACTGGAAGTAATTTTGCCACTTGAAGCAAAATTCAAGAGGCCTCTGAAGTTAGGCTTCTACCTTTCACAGAAACTGAGAAAGAGGGGCACTATCTTTTTGTATATTTACCTCTCAAAGAGAGACATTCCTGGATCTTTAAGCTTGTAGGAGACTATTTAGCTTTTAAATAAATTGACATGCATTGCAAAGAGAAAAAGTGCTTACAATTACTAGTTTTCCAAAAGTAAACGCTCTAAGAAAAGGGAGAAGAGAGTGGGGTTGAGGGAGGGAGACTCTTCCCTTATTTTCAACACAAAAAAATAAGCCTCTTATTTTAATTTGTATTTATTACACTACACTTACTCATATACATATGCACCTACACAAAGATAAGGGGAAAATATAGTAGTAGCAGGAAGCCTTGGTGATAACAAAAATCTTAGGCACATTCTTGAAAGTGGGATGATGGGCTTTCGAAATTCATATTTAATGACTGAAAATGAAGCTAAGAGACAAGTTTTATCTCCCAAATCTTTCTAAAGTTAAAAATTGGAACTATCTGAGTTATACATGTCTAAGTCTAATATCCATCATTCGTGTCTTCAAGTATATGTGAGTAAATATACTGTAGATACTGTCTGATTTTTAGACGGGCACAACCGCAAGCCCCTTTGAAATACACATGTGCCTGCTATCCCTTTCAGCTCTGACTATATGCTTTTCTATTATTCAGAATGCCTTTTCATCTTCTGCACTAGTCTTTGCGATTACAAAGCAGCTAGAACTCTCTAATCCACTTAATTTTTCATGGCTAGAAGATACAGTGGTGCTGAATGGCCACAAGAAATTAACCTGACTTCAAAAGATTTTCTGCTCTAAAGTGGTTATATAATGCAGGATGACTTTATAAGCTTTATGGGTTATACACATGAAAATTCATGTGACATTTTCAATAGCCTTTATGTTACAAACACTATGAACTATTGACACAATCAGGTTGCCAAATAAAAAACACTCGTCCATTTGTACTGTATGAGGTGCAATGATGTTGAAAAAATCACTTGGACCGTGGAGGCAGATGGTCCTCTAGGTAGGCAGGTAGATAAGTAGGTAGATGGATAGATAGATAGATGCATAGATGGACAGTTAGGTAGATACTGCTCAGCCACTATTAAAGATACAATATGGCCTTAGGTATGCTGTTTAACCTTCTTGAGGTCTTGCTTCTTCTTGCCTAAAATATGGACAATAATCCCATAGGTGTGTTTTGTATTTGTACATGTAAAGCACATGCACTAGGACTATTAATATTATTGTAATCCTAAAATTATTACCATTATTCTTACAGTGGGCATTATAATTATTAAACAATAAATGTTTCTCTGAAGATATTTATTATTATGCAATAACTTAATAGTTTGTAAATATCTTCATGGTGGCAATATTAACTCTTTTTCCTCTTGTGTTCCTCATATAGATGCCAAGCTAAACATGTAAAGAGCCCAATTTCAGTGTTCTATGTTTTTGTTATATTTAAATGATGAAAAGAGTTCATCAAAAGAAAAGTCGTCTATTTTCTGAGGAGACAATCTGTTAGATATTTTAAGTTTCCTTAGATTTATGAGGGATTAATCACTACATCATATTACTTCCAAAGTTCCTCCAATGTGACACCTGATGTCATTCTCAACTATTAATTTGAAAAAATACAGCTATTGGCAGCTGTAGATTTTTTTGAAGTGAAACAAAGCTGATTTATGATTTCATGTAGTTTAAAAAATTTCTGTTATATATGCCATTGTATGTATAGATTTTTTAATCCTTCTAACCTTTGCTTATTTTTCTAGATTTATCCAGGGTCAATAGAGTTAATGCAGGTGATTGAAGATTTTATACACATTGTTGGAATGGGGATGATGGACTTTCAGAATTCATACTTAATGACTGGAAATGTAGGTAAGAAATAGGATTTTCCCCAAAAATCTTTCTGAAATAAAAAAAAAATTGCAAGTATCTACACCATACGTTTCCAAGTATAATATTCATTATTCATATGTTTAAGTGCATGTGAGCAAATATATTTCTAATACTTGGTATCTGACTTTTAGATGGGCCTAAACACATTGCATCATATATATGTACACATATATTTTTATTTATCTTCATGCATTTGTATGATTGCTTGTAGGCCTATTTTTGTGTATCTTTACATGTATATGTAGGATAATATGTATTTATTTTTTCATTCTGCCAAATGCTCATTGCTATCTAATCTAGTTATGAATGTGTGTGTGTGTATACACACTAGTAATTTTGAAAAACAACATATTAGTCTTTATGATCTTCCGTACATTGTTCTTGAGGATGCCAAGTTACTTTCTCACTGATTGTCCCAGGCAGGAGCTGAATCTGTGTGTGGTGGAACACTTGAGAATACCTTCCAGGGTTAAGATGATGGTGCAACTGCTGCCAATGCAGTTTTTCTGAATATCTTCCAGTACACAGTGGATCTCTCAGGTCCCTCTGTAGTGGATTCTGTAATGCAACAACCATTATATTAACCAAATGACACACTTCTCTTTGTGGTTAAAAATTAACAAGCACAAAGAAATAGTCTTCTTAGTGATACACATTGAATTGATATAGGCTTACAGTTTTCTCATTTCTTTAAAGCTTCTTCTGATAATGTTACTGTGATTCAGAATTATTTTCTTTCATTTGTCATACTTTAATACTCTTAACATAAAAACCACTGAACCATAGATAGAAATGTGTTTAAATATATTTTGCCCTATATTCATATTCACAGATATTTATGCTTTAGTTTCTGGATTAGGAAGAGACCTACTTTGGTGGGAGAATTAACTAGGGAAGTTCAACTGGTAGAGAACATAATTTTTTTTTATGATTAAGGCTTTTGGTGGTTCATTTTATACTTAATTTCTTCTGAAGGTCCCTAAGTCCTGCAGAGACTGATTTTATCCTAGGATATCTTCCACCAGGGTGACCTCAGATTACACTAGGTTATAGTTAACTACTGGTAATATTCTTCACTTGAGGAAAGTCTATGTAATGGATAGTTCAAAAGTCTGGAGACATTTTGGAGCCCATATATCCTCTTCATCCAGCACAGGCCTTAATCAGAGAGTTTAACATCTTAATGCATCTTCTGAGCCTACTGGAGGGCCCACACTTTTCTCCAGAGTGGGTGTCCAGCAGCGGGTGTGCCAGTGGGTGTGCCAGTTCAGTAATGGAGGAAGCCGTACCTTCTTATGGACAATTAGAGTAAAAAGAGACCAAAGATGGTATCTTTGTTGAACGATGAATTCAGAAATCAGAGAAATTCCCAATTAAATGTCCATTATAAAAGTGGCTGCGCAGATAAAGGAAAGAAAGTCCGTAGGAAAGGTATAGCATGTCTGTGGAAAAGGTTTAGCAATCACAGCTATGAGTTTTAAGGCACGTGGAAGGAATCTAGTGAGATTCCAGGGATGCTAGTCACCCAAGCCGGAACCACTTTCCTAAGGGAAGGAAATGAGTTATGAAGGGTCTTGGGGCAGATTGGACAATTGGTAAAGTAATTTATGAGTTAAAATGAGATAGAAAAACAGAGAACTGTTGTTTTCTTCTTCTTCTTGTAAATGTTAACGTCTAATCCTAAAAGGTATTGCTAATTAAAAGAATGCTCAGATCAATACATGGCATTTGTGCAGAATGTGTTTGGAATAAAAACTATGACAAACAAAGCCAATCTCAGAGTCTAGCAAACTTAAATTGGATTTAAACTTAAATTTGGATTTATGTTTCAGAATCACAGCGTATCACATTCTCTATAGCTGTATTATTTGCTGTAAAAATTTCATAAATGTCCATAAATTACAATCATTTATTCATCTTTACCTTTCTTTGACTTACCAAGGTTGTATATTTGAAAATATTGTGTATTTTTTTGCAATAAGATTATGTTATCTAGGTTTACCTTCTTCCCTTAAATGTGATTAAACTTTAAGAGGTATATTAAGCATAACTCAAAGCAGTCGAATGCTGCAAATAAAGTCAATATCATCCTATATCATTGTCCATCTTGCCTGAGGATAGTGTGATTGTTCTGCCTTCTGATTGTTTATATAGCAACAATTATCCATATTAAAAGTTATGTTCTGTGAGTAAAAATTCTAAACATTATTTATACTGACTACCCAAAAGACATCTTATTTATTGTTGATTTCCTCAAATGCTAGCTCAGGGACTGACTGACACTGTAGTTTGGTGACTAGAACTGAGGGTTATGCGCCATAGTATTCAGGAGTTTTCCAAATTGTATACACTAGTATCAAATTAAGTAATATGAGTAATGATCTCTTACTATTAATACTTTTTATGTTATCCAGTTTGATACCATATATGTAAAACATTATAATGTTTTGTCTGATATTTCCAATGTTTTTGAGCATGGACATAAATAGAGACTATTTTATAGTAGAAAGTTGTGAAACATGTGAATTGGCCCTGATTCTGTCTTACATTCTAAGTCCAAATATTAATTATCCAACAGTCTGCTCATTATATTGAGCAGACATGTATGCACAAACACAGGCATGCACACAGCATGTGAGAAATGAATAGAGACTAAGTAACTAAGAAAGTTTGTTCCTTATGGCCATTTTCTTTAGAATGTGTTGGATTAAGACTACTTAAAGAACTTCAAAAATCATAATGTATTTTAGAGAGATTATAAATTATTTTTTCATAAAGTCTATATGTATAGCTGCCTCACTTTTCTGACTATAGATAGTAAACTCCTGAAGGAAGAAAGAGTTGAACAGTCAAATATAAATGCCAAATGACCATGCAATTTAATAAAAGACTCTCAGAACTAATAGATTATTTTATTTCAACTTTAAATATAGTTTCAGCATTTCTATTTTCTAGTTACTGGATTAGATAGAATGGGTTGGAAGCAGAAGCAGTGCTATTAGAGGCACATATATAGCAAATAGAACAGATGAAATGCTGGAACAATAATAACAAAGAAATACTTTTTCCTTACGGTCATTTCCTAAAGAAATGACACCTCATGTCTCACCTTTGAGAACGTTAGTTCTAAGACTTAGGACGATAATTTATATTTAAACGCATGGCCTTAATTCATCAAGATAAAAGTTCCTAGAATCTGATTAAAATCTCAGAAAAGGAGTGACACATTTTAGAAAGACTTTCTTCAAAAATAGTTCAAATGAAAAAGTTCGAAGCTTCTTTTTTTCTCAAAAATCTCCCCGTCTATATCGGCTTTTGATAAATGAAATGCTCTTATATGATAAAAAATTCTATGAACATTTTGGTATATACGCGTGCATGTACATTTTTATACGGAGCATGTTCATAGCTTTGATCTTTTTCTTAAAAGATTTATGATCTCAAAACGTTTAACAGAGGTTTGGAAGAAAACAGTCTACAAACAAAGATTTCAAACCAATGAATTTATAAAATAATCAAGCTTCAATATAATATTTAGTTTTCATTTTTAAATATGTATATGACATCTAAAATAAACACATGAAAGTTATAATGCATGAGTTAATGAGCATTTACTAAAGACTAAATGCTCTGCTAAATAGATTAATTACTATATAAATGAATGTATGAATGAATGTGTGTGAAAGATTTCAATTTTCAATATGCCTCTTTTTAAAAAAATTATATTTGAAATGTTTTAACTATCTGCATAGGTAAGTGGTTTTTGTTTTAGGAAAAACATGTGACTTTTTCAATATATCAATAATTTTAAAAATGTATTAGTATCAATTAGGTCTAGAGGGCCATATCTTTATATTATTTAATATGAGATATTTTTAAAAAGTTATTTTTTCAACAAGACAGAAAGTTATTTTTCAATGAAAATATTATTTGAAGATTTATTTCAACTTGCTTTCTATACTTTTCCTCTAAACATTTTTCCTTAAGGACCTTGCAGTCCTATTTCTCTTGTTATCTTTCTGAAGCTCCTATTTGAAAAGCCTTCCAGAAACTCTAATTGCCAGATAAATCTACTCCCATTTTTCATCCTTCACATCCTCTGTGCTTTGCTAACCACTCTCTTTCTTGATACTGTTCATTCCTTTAAAAATTTTACATTAACTACAGTGTAAAATATACTCAAAGGATAAATCTAAACTCATGGCTTGAAAGTATTTGGATTTCTTTTGCAGTAATAGCATAAAACAAATAACATGAAGCCCTGAAAAGGATAAAAGTACATTATTTTGAGGTCCAGCTGTTTGCAGTTCCAAATACAAAATGGAGTGTATGAGATCTGACATGACTAGAATGACAAGGCAAGGGAATGGGACTATATTGTTCTAACGATTTGTCCAAAGTTAAGTGATGATTTATAGTTTTGGTTATATTTTCAGTTATATATTTTTATATATTTTTCACAATAGCTTCATGTAGCATATTACATTTGCTTTTATTGATAAGAATATCCTATTCTTTAAAAATTAATTGTATTAGTTTAGAACCTAGAACTAGAATTGCATTCATTGAACTGAATTCAAGGAAGATCAGTGATGTGTCACATGTTACTCTCCCATTGACTATGTTCAAGTAAAAACAAAAATAATTTTTCTCTTACTATAAGCAAAGCCTTTGCTGAATGACTCAGGTCATTAAAATAAATCACTAATCTTCTAGCCTGCAAGAAAATTGCGGTCTAGTTGTAGACAGAAAAGAATTACATAAATAAATAAACATCAAATACACTTTGATATGTGTCACATAAGCCAAATGTTAGTGCTTTATTCCAGGAGATGTTGTTCTGTATGAGGATCAAGAAAAACTTCTTAGAGAAGGAAGCATTTAATGTAGACTTTGAAGAATGGCTGGATTGTTGATAAGTCAACATAAAGAAGAGTGAGTAGCAAATAGATGGTTACAGTCCAGAACATTCTTTTAGCAAAGATGATATAGAGATGTCAAAGTTGAAATTGTGCTTGGGGAAAAAAAATGGCCTGTTTTAATAAAAGCACATATGTATAGAAGTGAAGCAAGTAAAATAAAATTGGAAAGGCATGTTGATTCATGGTTCTGAATTCTAAAGATAATAGGGAGTCACTGAATCTTTACCTGACAAGAGTTGTGCTTTGGTAGAACGTATGTAAGATGAGAAAATAGAATTGATTGAAGCTGGGAAACACCATCAACATGGTGAGTCCAAATGTAGATAGAAGGCTTTTAATAGTAATTCATGCAGGAGACAATGAAGACAGGAATTGCTGGTGGTAAGAATAGGAACTGACATGTGGGTGTGAATTTGAGACTCTGTCTGAGGCTAGAATTGATAGGATTCCATAACTGACTGGGGTGTGAGAGATAATGGAGGGATTGATATTATGTTTATTCAACACACATTTGTGAGTATTTTTGACATATTAATATTTAGACAAGTATAGCCCCCAAGTGAAAAAAATAAAATGAGAACTTGGATTTTATTAGAGGAGTCAAATCTATAAATACACATTTGGTAATCAACTACATAAAAGTGATAGTTGAAGTCATAAAAGTTTTTTTCAATTATCA
The DNA here is from genome assembly GCF_029281585.2 of Gorilla gorilla gorilla. Classification (NCBI taxonomy): domain Eukaryota; kingdom Metazoa; phylum Chordata; class Mammalia; order Primates; family Hominidae; genus Gorilla; species Gorilla gorilla. Next base: position 93,141,209 of record NC_073229.2, read on the forward strand.
ATACAATAATAAAATAGAAGAGACATAAGGTGATATCTACATTAAAAACAAAGAATCAAAGTTGGTGTCAGAGTAATAATGATTAGAGGTAGTACGTATAAGGAGTTCCAGGACAAGACAGTATAAAATCAGTGTCCTATAATAAAATGGAGAGAACGTTTCAAATTGATCGCTCTACTTAATATCAATTGCTAATAAAGTTCAGTGTCTTAAGATAAACTTTATGGGATTCTCAATTCTATAACATGAAAATTCTCAAGGAAAAGTGCAGACACAGTGAACAGGATCTAAATGTTCAAGCTCTTTATGTGGTTTCAATGGATTATACCCATAAAATTTTGATACAGTAATCTTTATGAATTTACTTTAGACAGATGAATGTTGCTACACCCACTTACAGCTATTTCACAACTGTTCCTTAGGAATTATTTGATGCTGAAAATATCAAATAAGAGGGGAATGGTTTTAGGCTAAATAAGATCTTCAAATACAGAATGCTATAATTATTAGTTGTAAGGAATTTCAAAAGTTCTTCTGATATATAAACCCTAACAGATACAAGAATCTAAAACGTATCAATTTAGTTATCCAGTAATCCAATAAGGCTAGTGCCTTGAAAGCATTAAAGTAAGATATTTTTCTTTGAAAAGGTAAATATTACTGTGTCTTCTTGGTTTAGAAAATATTAAATATTAAGGCGGCCGGGCACGGTGGCTCATGCCTGTAATCCCAGCACTTTGGGAGGCTGAGGCAGGCGGATCATGAGGTCAGGAGATCGAGACCATCCTGGCTAACAAGGCGAAACGCCGTCTCTACTAAAAATACAAAAAATTAGCCGGGCGTGGTGGCGGGCGCCTGTAGTCCCAGCTACTTGGGAGGCTGAGGTAAGAGAATAGCGTGAACCCGGCAGGCGGAGCTTTCAGTGAACCGAGATCGCGCCACTGCACTCCAGCCTGGGCGACAGAGCGAGACTCCGTCTCAAAAAATAAATAAATAAATAAATAAAAAATAATAAAATAAAATAAATATTAAGTTTGTCAGGATGAAAATTCATAGTTGATGTTTTCTGAAATTGAATCCAAATTCAACCTGAAAAATGGTGTGATACAACGTTGACATCTCCTTTCTCTGTGCAATGCCTTTTTATCAACACCGAACCTATGTTCTTTCTTATATTCACTGGCAAACTTGATAATTTCATTGGTAGAATATCTTGTTCTTTAATAGAGAAACCAACTTTCAGTCTGACAATATTATTCTAAAATATAGTGGCTTCTCTTTCTAGGCTTTATTTTCCTTTGTGTCGCTGCTTAGTTTTGTGATTCACACATCCCCATCTCTTGTTTGACTTCCTTTCATTAAAAATGAGACACTTGTAGTCTGTTGACATCACGCCTGAAAAATACACAATTTAACTTTTTTTTTTTTTGGTATGTTTATTTGTGGCACCTGACGTCAGTTCAGTCAGCTAGATTTGAGTCTGAATGTGCTAAGTTCTATCTCTGCCTTCTGGCTCTTTACCACCCTTGCTGAACACCTGAAGCTAGTGGGTGTTTTTCTGTAGGTCAGGAAAAAAAATACAACAAAAAATATCTGTTTCTTTATTGTGCTAACATACTGGTTTCCTGAGAAAACAAATAGTTCAAACATAGTTTTAAACTTTGATATGCGGCTATAGAGTTCTTTGATTGCTTCTCATTTCATAGAAATTATCTCATGGTATTTACTAGGATCCTCTAATTCCACATGGTTGGGGTGGAAGCACGGGGGAGGGTGACATTGTGAAAGGCTATATCAGACCCTGTTAGGAGCAAACAAGACAAACTGCCCAGGTGTGTAATGGGCTTTCTTGCACACAACTGAACCCCAGGCTGAGGTGCTCGCTAGTGCTAGTATAATAGATTGGTAATGATTCATGGATTTAACCAGCTTTAAGAGGTCTCAGACAATTATTCAGTAAATATGTGCCATGTTTTGTCCTAGAAGATGTCTCAGTGAACGAATTAGACAAACCTCTTGCTCTCATGGAATTTATGTTTTGTGGTAGAGATACAGATGTCAAACCATGCCATCAAACATGCCCAGTGGTTATAATTGTTAAAAGAGGAATGAAGCAGTCGACAGGGTGAGCGGTTAACGAGTCAAGAAAGCAGTGTCATTTCAGGGAGGATGACCAGGGAGGGCCTTTCATCTGCAAAGTGGTATTTGAATATAGAACTGAACCTTTAGAGCATGAGATGCAGTGATATGTAGGGGCAGAACACTTCAGACAGAAGAAACAATAAGTAAGTAGAAAGGCCATTATTCACCCATGTGCTTCATATATTGGAGGAACTGGGGAAAACCACTAGTGCTGGAATAGCTGAGGGAGGAGCAGTGGGAGGAAATGAAGTCAGAAAGGGAGAGGGAAGTGAAGCTAAAAGGTATTTGTCTGAGGTCTGAAAGGAATGCAAAACGCTTAACAAGTATTTGTCACTTACCTAAGGGGATACATCCTAAGAAATGCATCCTTAGACTATTTTGTTGTGCGAACATCATAGAATGTACTTCCACAAACCTAGATGGTATAGTCTATTACATGTCTAGGCTACAGGGTATAGCCTATTGCTCCTAGGCTACAAACCTACACAACCATGTTACTGTATTGAATACTGTAGGCAACTGTAACACAAGGGTAAATACTTGTGTGCCTAAACATGGATAAGCTGTAGTACAAATTTGGTATAAAATATTAAAAATGGTACACCCGCATAGAGCACTTACAATGAATGGAGCCTACAGGACTTAAAGTTGCTCTGCATGAGTCAGTGAGTGAGTGGTGAGTGAGTGTGAGGGTGTAGGAAATTACTATTCACTGTTGTAGACTTTATAAACACTGTACTCATAAGCTACACTAAATTTATTAAAAAAAAAATTTTTTCCAAAAATAAATTAACCTCAGCTAACTGCAACTCTTTTACTTTATAAACTTTTTTTTAACTTTTGGACTCTTGTAATAATACATTGCCTAAAGCACAAACATATTTTACAGCTGTAAAAATTTTTTCTTTCTTTATGTCTTTATTCTATAAAACTTTTTTCTATTTTTAATTTTTAAATTTTAGATTTTTAGTTTTTTTTTTGGTAAACCCAAGACATGAATTCACACATTAGCCTAGGCCCTACCCAGGGTCAGGATCATCAATGTCACTGTCTTCCCCTTCAGATCATGTCCACCTGAAAGGTCCTCAGGGGAAATAACATGCATGGAGCTGGCATCTCCTATGATAACACTATTTTCTTCCAGAATACCTCCTGAGGGACTTGCCTGAGGCTGTTTTACAGTTAACTTTTTTCTTAAATAGGAGTACACCCTAAAATAATGGTAAAATGTACAGTATAGTAAATACTAAGCAATAGAAATTTTTCAGCTGCATTATAATTTTATGTGACTACCATCATATAAGGGGTCCACAGGTGACCAAAACTTCATGTGGCGCATGATTATCATCTGATTTAGGTACTAAAAGGATCATTCTGACTATGAAGTGGAGATATTATAATAGACTATTTGGCGCTTGAGTGAAAATAGGAAGAGCAGTGCTGTGCTTACTCAGGTGGGAGAACAGAGGTTTGGGTCAAGTGACAGTGGAAATAGTGAAAAGGGGTCAGATGCTGAAGATATTTTAGTTGTTGATCTGAAAGAGCTTACCAGTAGGTAGAAATAGAGTGTGGAAGAAGGAGAGCACTCAAGGAAATGTTTCCACTGCATCTCCAAGAATCCAACTACAGAAGCAAGACAGATTTATATCAAAAATTTACTTTGGCAGCTATTCGAATGCCTGTAAAGTTTAGAATTCAAAGCAGTCTTATTTTGGCTTTTTAAAAATATGTTATCCTTCCTAACTCCAACCCAAATCCTTGCTCCTGTGGTTTGAGCCCATTTCATTTTTACTGTTCTCAAGGAGACTGAGCAATTTTATCTTCAGAAGCTATCAGCATTCTGTCATCATCCCACCATACAAATCCTTGGGCAAAAGCCAGAATGAAATTGTTCATTAAAATGACTTTGTAACTCATATTGAGTTGCCTGCTAACAAATGAAATAATTCCTACTTTCCCTACCATTTTTGTGTGACTTTTTTAATTGGAAGGTCCAGGAGCCTTTAGAATAGAACTCTTAAGGCTCAAACAAGTCCAGCAAGAAACTAGTCAGCTCCATTCTTTTGAAAGCTGTTTTCGGTTTTTTTGTTTGTTTGTTTGTTTTTGTTTTTAATAAAAACTTAAAAATAATAATACCATAGAAGTTTATTATCTAAGTTGGAAATATATTTGCAAAACATCTTCATCTCTACAGCTTTACAAATATTATGTGTAATAGAACTACTCTCATAGTTATAACCCTGGACTTTAATGTCGAAAACACTGATCATGTTATGATGTTTCAATTTATTAGTAGGGCTGCATTCTTTTAGAAGTTAACTGCTGTGAAAAAAAGAGTAATATAATATTTCTAAATTTATCTTATCTGTTTTATACACCCATGCTAAGACACAACTATTCATGGTGTCACTATTAAATAATGCTTCTTGTCCCTGAGAAACTTGAAAACGTTGTCAATACTATTTCTTGTTGTGAGTAACCCAAATGCTCTAAACTTTCTATATTATCACATATTATGCCAATTTCTAGCCTTAAACTTCTGAACTTCCTTCACAAGTACCATTTGAGTACAACATAAAGAAAGGTATTTTTATTTGTTTTTCCCCTTTTATTCCTCAAGCTTTCTAAGAAAAGTTTTGTTACAGCATCCTTAATATTTCATAGCATGCCCCAAATTAATGTTTTCACAAATATTCATGATACTATTTACTCCTCACAACCTTTCTGCCTGGGTGAGAGGGGTACGCACATAATTTGTCCTACATAAGTGCCTCCCATTCAGAGTGGGTGCATTTTTTCCCCTTTGCATCTTGGTAATTGAAAGTCAAAGATTTGTTTCATTTTCTTGCTCAGCCAACCACACTCTAACCTACTTCTGTTATATAATGAACTTCAGTGTAATTTTTTTATTATGTGACTCTAGGGAAATCATACTCATCTGTTCTATATTTCTACATCAAGGTAAAATAACTCCTGACCATTTGTTTTCTTTTGTGCTAATATTCTTCATATGTATCCACTTTGTTAGGAAATTTGAAACTTTTTTTGGCTAATTACACAAGTTAAGCTTTCATAAATCTTTTATACCATATCTTAGATCATGAAAAAGTGAACTTATTTGTTACTCCTTCAGTCTCCATCCCTTCAGCAACTGTTTAGGAGAGAGGGCATGAATAGAGGGCCAAACCTTTCATTCTAAGGCACATAATTTCTTTTGAATTTTTTATTTACTAAGAAAATACTCATAGTCTAAAGAAACCTAAGGAGGTCACATAGAATTAGGTTGCAAACATATGATATATAGAATGCACATTAATGTGCAGAAGCATTGGGAAAATCAATAGGAAAGGTGGAGGAAAAGCTGACTTCTGCTGTAGCTGTACAATGTATGAGAAAAGAGCTTAAAGACTGAAGAATGAAATGACTATAGCAGAGATAGTGATGGTGAAGGAGTATGCTTGAGTAGTATGTCTTTCTATACTGGACATGAATTGTGAAAGCTGTCCTCAAATAGAAAACCATAACTTCAAAAATTAAGATTTCCTATAAGAATACAAGGCCAAGAATTCTAGTTTCTTACATGTTAACACATAGAACTTAAACAAATTTACAAGAAAAGAACAAACAACCCCATCAAAAAGTGGGCAAAGGATATGAACAGACACTTCTCAAGAGAAAAAATTTATGAAGCCAACAAACATATATATATATATATGATATATAGAATGCATATTTATATATATATATATAAAGCTCATCATCACTGGTCATAAGAGAGGTGCAAATCAAAACCACAATGAGATACCATCTCATGCCAGTTAGAATGGCGATCATTAAAAAGTCAGGAAACAACAGATGCTGGAGAGGATGTGGAGAAATAGGAACACTTTTACACTGTTCGTGGGAGTGTAAATTAGTTCAACCATTGTGGAAGACAGTGTGGCGATTCCTCAAGGATCTAGAACCAGAAATACCACTTGACCCAGCAATCCCATTGCTAGGTATATACCCAAAGGATTATAAATCATTTTACTATAAAGACACATGCACACATATGTTTATTGCGGCACTATTCACAATAGCAAAGACTTGGAACCAACCCAAATGCCCATCAGTGATAGACTGGATAAAGAAAATGTGGCATATATACAACCATAGAATACTGTGCAGCCATAAAAAAGGATGAGTTCATGTCCTTTGCAGGGACATGGATGAAGCTGGAAACCATCATTCTTAGCAAACTAACACAAGAACAGAAAATCAAACACCGCATGTTCTCACTCATAAGTAGGAGTTGAACAATGAGAACACATGGACACAGGGAGGGGAACATCACACACCAGGGCCTGTCGGGGGAGTGGGGGGCTAGGGGAGGGAATAACATTAGGAGAAATACCTAATGTAGATGATGGGTTGATGGGTGCAGCAAACCACCATGGCACATGTATACCTATGTAACAAACCTGCACGTCCTGCACATGTATTGCAGAACTTAAAGTATAATAAAGCAAAACAAAACAAAACATGTAGACATAGCCACAAACATTTTGGGTTTGAGTTTTCTTTTCTTTTTTCTCTTCTCTTCTCTTCTCTTCTCTCTCTGTCTCTCTCTCAAGAATTCTAGAGTTTCTTACGAGTTAACACGTAGACTTAGCCACAAACATTTTGGGTTTTAATTTTCTTTTCTTTTCTTTTCTTTCTTTTCCTTTCTTTTCTTTTCTTTTTTTCCTCTTCTCTTCTCTCTTCTCTTCTCTTCTCTTCTCTTCTCTTCTCTTCTCTTCTCTTCTCTTCTCTTCTCTCTGTCTCTCTCTCTCAAGAATTCTAGAGTTTCAGCCAGGCTTGGTGGCTTATGGCTGTAATCCCAGCACTTTGGGAGGCCGAGGCAGGCGGATCATGAGGTCAGGAGATCGAGACCATCCTGGCTAACACGGTGAAACCCAGTCTCTACTAAAAATACAAAAAATTAACCGGGCGCAATGGTGGGGGCCTGCAGTCCCAGCTACTCAGGAGGCTGAGGCAGGAGAATGACGTGAACCCGGGATGCAGAGCTTGCAGTGAGCCGAGATCATGCCACTGCACTCCAGCCTGGGCAACAGAGTGAGACTCCATCTCAAAAAAAAAAAAAAAAAATTCTAGAGTTTCTTACATGTTAACATGTAGACCTAGCCACAAACATTTTGGATTTGAGTTGTCTTTCTTTCTTTCTTTCTTTCTTTTCTTTCTTTCTTTTCTTTCTTTCTTTTTTCTTTCTTTCTTTCTTTCTTTCTTTCTTTCTTTCTTTCTTTCTTTCTTTCTTTCTTCTTCCTCTGTCTCTGTCTCTCTTTCTTTCTTCTCTTTCCTTTCTTTCCTTTTTTTCTTTCTTCTTCCTCTGTCTCTGTCTCTCTTTCTTTCTTCTCTTTCCTTTCTTTCCTTTTTTTCTTTTTCTTTCTTTCTTTTTTTATTTTTTTGAGACAGGTTCTTAATTTGTCACTCAGGCTGGAGTGCAGTGGCATGACTTCAGCTCACTACAACCTCCACCTCCTGGGCTCAAGTGATACTCCTGCCTCAGCTTTTTGAGTAGCTGGGACTACAGTCATGCGCCACCACGCCAGGCTAATTTTGGTATTTTTGGTAGAGACTGGGTTGCCATGTTGCCCAGGTTAGTCTGGAACTCCCGGACTCAAGAGATCTCCCACCTTGACCTCCAAAAGTGTTGGGATTACAGATGTGAGCGACTGTTCTGGCAGTTTTTTTTATTCTCTATGAAGAGCTTGAGTTTCTACAAAAAAAGTTTTTGATGACCTGTGTGCCCTAGGGAAGGTATAAAGAGAAGTGTTGCATAAAGGGGTTGGTGGTTTGCCTCAGTTCAAGAGATCGTCAGAGGACTTTAGGAAAATTTTTTTAAAAATAGGATTGAGCAAAAAGACTGTTTGGGAAACTACGTGGCAAGTGGCTTTCTATTTCCCTGGAGACCTTGTATATGAAAGATCTTGGAATTATAGGTCTTCCCCTGCTCATTGTTATTTCTGAGATAAACTCCTTCAAAATCTGGTAGAGTCACACCAATAACATAAATGGGAAGGTGAAAGCTAAAGTCAATTGAAAATAAATTTTGAATTTTATAAAATATTACTTCTGATTTTTATTGGTTTTGTATTGCAATGATTTGAAATTAGTAAAGTTATCATGCTGTATGCCTTCTTTTCAATTTTGCTCTTCAAATGAATTAGAAGGATGCTGCTGTGAGTTTGTGTAAATATAAAAAACAATCCCAGTTTAACTGTTTCTATGGCAATAATTGATCATCTCTATGGAAATAGTGGTCTGCCTATTTAACAATAACCCGTGAAGAGAAAAGAGGTATTGACTCCCTTTAACAATTTTTCATTCTTTTTCTATTTCATTTCACCTTTTCAAAAGTCTTATTTTGTTTGGTTATACCAAGAAATCTGGACTAAATTATTCCTTTCCTCCTTTGCTTCCTTCACTGAATTCCAAATAAATAAATACTCATGTGAATTTGAAAACTAAAAATTCTAGCTCAGATTGAAGACTGTGCTTTTATGTCAGTGCAAATAGGGATGCCTTTTTGTATCTTTTAAAACATGCTAGCTTTGGAGTTAGACATCTGGCTGCAAACCTTGACTGTACCATGACTAACTAGCCTTCTGGAAGTTATCTCTCCTGTATAGTTGTCAAGATTAAAGGTAACATATATTTAGCACATACAAACACAAGGCCAAATATGGGCTGTGCTACTGATTTGATATGTGACTTTGGTTACTGAGTAGCCACTCAGTCCCTTGCAGCCACAGTCCACTCCTCTAGGGAACTTGCAGAGTTCCTACTTAAATTTAGTATCCTACATTTTAAAAAATATATAAATATTATACTTATTGTGTACTTTACAAAGAAGACCCAGATCTCAGACTTCTAGGCAGATATTATGACCAATCTAGAAAACCATATGTGCTGTCTAGCTGTTTTATGGTTGCCTTCTGTGGTGTAATGGCAGTTAGGGCCCATGAAGATTTCAATGGCATTTGGCATTTTGCTATCTTAAAAAGCTATTCTTCTTTGTAGTTATTTGTCATTAGTCAGATCCTAGCTCTCTTGAATGATTCATACAAATCAATAGTTTCTGCTTTAATTTTGTATTTTTTTCCTTAACATATACTCCATCAACTATGGTCTGCAAAATTTCGCCAATTATCTCTATAAATGCATCAAATAATTCTGTAGTATTGCTACATTCTCTGAAATTTATAAATGAATTAGTTCATTTTTATCCTTAACTGAAGTCTTTTGAATAGTCAAAAATATTTTCATTCTTTTGCAATGCAATTAAATTTTCCATATGAACAGCTTTAACTTTAGAAATATAAATAATTTCTTATATGGCTAGTTTAGCATATGTTTTTAATTTGGTCTTTTGACGTGTGGCATATTTACATGAGAGAGCAGGTACAAATGTGTGTTTGTGTGTGTATCTTCTAAAATATTTATCAGTGTTTGAACCAGATATGCAGTTGTTTTAGATATCATTAAAATTCATACTATAGGCTTAAGGAAAAGTTAGGTGGTTTTTTTCAAAGTTACGTTAAAGAATGAAGATACCTTTTAATGAAAGTTAAACTGAATTGAGAATCCTACAATAACAAGATTTAAGGGGTAAATAATTGTCTATACTGGAGAGTACTGTATTGAAGGCATAGCTGATGACTACAAAGTAGAAGCGAACTGTTCATAAGGGAGTGATTTATATTGGATAATAGGTTATATTCCCAAATATATATTCTGAATTCAGACAAAACCTGACTCATTGAATTTATTAACAGGTTTCTCAAATGAAGTGGGAATACATAATTGAGACTAAGATACTAAAGCATTTTCTTTATTACTATAAAATGTTTAGTAAGCATCTTCAATATCCATTTAGCTATAGTTTTCCTCTTTGAAATATGAACCTTCCTCCTTTTGAAGAATCTGTACTTTTTATTACAGAGTCTGACCTTCCTCTCTACTTTTTACATAGTCATCTTTTGCTTTTTCCAAATTAATTCCCTGATTGTTTGTCTTTTAATTTTCCCTAACTCCAAATACTTACCTTATTGCCCCCAAAAACATCTATTGTATTTAAAATGTATTCTGAAAATCTAAAATATCTTTAAAATCACAGAATTTTAGAAATATGGAATATTTATTTTTAAATAATTTCTTAACAGAGAAGCAAATATATTATTTTGTAATATAATTTAGACTACATAGGTGAAACAAAATTATAATTGGTTGATATGCTCTTTTTAGCTATATAAAATTTATATAGCTATAAATTTATTTTATACTACATATAATTATATAAATTATATAGCTATATATTTTATAAATTATAGCTATATATAAATTATAACTATATATTTATATAGCTATAAGTATATAACTATATGGTGAGAGACAGAGAGAGAGACAGAGAGGAAGACAGAGAGAGAGTGAGAGAGAGAACAACAACAATACATTAACTTAGAAAGGGATAGTTTAATAATGAGAGGATGGTTTTAAAAGGAGTCAAAACCATCACTCATTTAGTGTTAGTGGAACTCAATTAGTGTTCACTGGTAAATTTTATATAGTTAAAAAGAACATAACTATATAAAGTGAAATAGAACACTCAATTTGATCATAGAGTGTGTGTTTGTGGGGTTGGAGAGTAAGCTATTGTTTGTTTGAGGATTTGTTTGTTTAATAATCCAAAGACCAAAATTATTTTCTGAACTTTAGTGTCCTTAATAGTCTATTGCTTCATATGGGAAAGACATGATGTTTTCAAATATAGAGTTGATTTATTAATTTTATTAATCGTCATCCTTTAGTTCGTTTATAATTCCAACTATAAGCTCATGACTTTCTACTATAATACCATTAAGATATGTTTTTGCTTCCTTATGATCCAAAATTAGTCTGTAAAATATAATTAATTGTGCTTGGTTCAGAGTGTGTTGTGGCATCAAATGAGGTAATTCGCTGGTATGAGGATTTAAATGCTTAGTAAATGGTGTCTTCTATTGCTGCTATTACCCCTTTTCTCTCTTCAAAAAATTATATTTGGTTAGGCACACATACTTCAGTTCTCCCTATTTTGAAAAAGGTATAGGACCTATGGGTTTTTTGCTTTTTTTGTGTGTTTGTTTTTTGTTTTATTTTAGTAAGATGAAGTAAGTATCTACAGATCCATAAACTAACCAGGACCCGATATAATAATTAGTCAAGAGAGGAGTTTGTTGAAATGAAAGACTGAAAGTATGACTGAAGAGTAATTGTTAATGTAAAAGCTCAAGAGCTAACATAGAGGAAGAAGTTAGAGAACAGGTTGGGGAGACCCTGAAAATAATTTCTTATTTTATACAAGTATAACAGGAAACCTGGGAGTAACATGATTCAATTTATACTTAAAACCTATGCTGACTGCATTGTGGAGAATGAATAGGAAAGGCACAACAATGGAAGCAGGGAACAGAGTGAGTTGTTTTAATTTAGATAGGGTCTGATGGCCTAATGTGTGACAGTCAAGGTGGGCATGAGAAGACAACTTTAAGCTACGTTTTAGAAGTGAAACTGTAAGTACAATGATGAATTGGATTCAAGAAGGAGGACATAGATATGTCAAGGGTAACACTGATTTCTGGCTTGAGTAAAGTCGATAGAGGTGCTGTTTATGGAAATGGGAAAGATTACACAGGGAATGCATATTTTGATGAAGAGTGGGTGGAAATCCAGAGTTAAGCTTTGGATACATCACATTTGAGATGCCTGAAGAAATTCAATGAAAAAGTCCAAGTAGACAGTTTAGTATTAGGTCTGGAGTTAAGAAGAAAATGTCTTATCCCTATTATGCCCATATTTAAGATACTGTGTGAAGTATGTCTTTCCCTACATTGTAATCTCTTTAAATGCAAGGACTCTTTCTTTCTCAATTTTGGATCTTCCACAGCATTTTATACAAGGCAGAGAATGGTTAAAGTGAAGAATAAAAAAGAGTTGGCATGAATTGAATCTGTGTACAAGGAGTGAGTTAACTGCCTCCAACTTAATCCTAATGAAAGGTTACTGATTTTTACAGATGGTCAAAGTGAACAGCAATTAAATGACTTTCCAAAGTTCACAAAATAAATGGAAAACTAGTCCTGGTTGACTCCAGGGCACAAATTGATCATATTAAACTCACTGCCTCTAATTAAGCCCTTGGTAAACCTCATCTATTAAAAAAAATGTGGACAGTTATTGCACCAAACTCACTATATGCTAAGATCTTAGCACATAACAATATACAGAAAAATGCCTATCCTTTTGGAATTTAAAGTCTAGTGTGGGAGGCAGAAAATGAGTAAGTCTATGTAAAAAAAAAATTACATAATAGAGAGAAATGGGGGCTTGGATATCTTTGTATGGGGTAGTTAGGACAGACCAAGCTAAGGAAAAAATAATTTAGCGGAGACCCATGGATAAGTACAAGGAAAGAATGTTCTAGTTAGAAAGAAAAAGCCCTGTGGTAGAAAACATCTGTGCATCTTAGTCATGGTCACCAAACAAGACAGCCATGCATGATGTGACTGCAGAGACGTACAGAGCCAAACCATGCAGAGCTTTGTAGGTCAAGGCATAAAATTTGGATTTTTTTCTAGGAGCGCTGGCCAGCCATTGAATTATTTCAAGTAAGAAAAAGTCATAATCTGCTTTATATTTAAAAATGATAACTCTGGTTTATCAGAGAAAGAATTTATTGGCAGGAATAGAATAAAGAAAGCCAGTCAGACAGCTCTTAAATTAATTCAGTTGAGAGATTCTGGTGGCTTTTGGCAGGTTATGGAATGGAGACAGAGGGAAATGCAGTGATTGGAGACATGTTCCAGAAATAACAGCAAGAAGACATGTTGATGGGTGGGTTGTAGGGGGCGAAAAAATCAATAGTAAAGAATGACCCCCAGATGTGTGGTTTGAATGTCTGAGTACATGGTGGCACCTTCTAGTAAGATGGGAAAGACTGCAGAAGAAAGTGCTTTGGTAGTGGAAAATAAAGGATTCTAATTAGTAAACATTTGTTGAATTAAAGAATCTCAATATTGGCTTTGCTTATATGATTAAATACCATATTTCGTTGCATGATCATTTATTTATGAATTGTCTGTGGCTGCCTTCACATCATAATTGCAGAGTTGGGTAGTTGCAACAGAGGCCTGATAGCCCACAAAACTGAAAATATTTCTGTTTTAGCTCATTGTAGAAAGAAGTTTGTCAACTCATGCTATAGAGCATGATTTAAACCTAAAACTAATTTTAGAGTGTGGTTTTCATTTTTTGAATCCAATGGCTGTTCTTCATTGTATATAATCCTTATAAAGCCTTTGACTTCTTATAAAACCATCCTCTCATTATTAAACTATCCCCTTCTAAGTTAATGTGCTGTTGTTGTTCTCTCTCTCTCTCTCTCTCTCTCTGCCTGTCTCTCTTTCTGTCTCTCACCATTTATTTTGGTGATATCTTTCCCAATTTATTTCCCTTTATCCTCTAAAAGTGGGTCTTTCCTAAGTTCTTGCTCTATTGTGTCATTTTCTCAATATCTTCGTAGCTTCCCACCTGACTTCTTTTAGGTGTCTGCACAAATGTCAGCTTACATGAAAATCTTTCTCTATTTAGTATAGCTTCCCAAGCCGAATCCATCATTGTCTTTCATTTATCGTTACTGACCTTCCATCTCATTTTGTTTATTTGTTCCTTGTCTGTGTCTCCCCAAATACTATGCCAGTCCATGAGGATGGAGACTTTTTTCACAGGTGTATTTGTTCATTTGTTAAATTCTTAATTGCTAGGATAGCCCAAGGAATACTGTAGGGGCTCAATAGAGGTTTGTTGGATAAATAAATGTATAGAATGAATTCTTCTGTCTACAATGATCTCTTTTCCTTTGTTAAGTTATAACACTTTTCATTGCCACTGCTCTTCTGGGAATGAGTGATTTGCTGTCTTGGGAAGCCCTTGTATTGTTGCCTCCCGATGCTTTTTGCCTGCATTTGTGCCTAATTCCTCTTAGATTCCTGACTTATTTCTCTAATAAGGTTTGAACACCCTTGAGTATCAAATATGATATCATGAATACACAGACACACACACACACCACAGTGAGTTAATAATGCTGTATATACACAAGCTCTTTGTTTTGTACTTGGTTGATTATCATCTAATGCTTTTTCCTCTGCAAGAATGCTGTTCTTAATCTTACTTGCTGAGGAAAGAGGGGGAATTTATTTCCTAAGGCATTTCCCATATTGATTTGTTTTTAATCTTCAGAGAAACATACAAAAATGAATTCTACCACATTTTATTTTGTGTTCATGTTTGGATTGAAATCATGAATTACTTGTGTAAAGAAGATGAACATTTACAAGGATCTGTTTCTAAAAGACCATAAAACATACTCTTCTTGAAAACTAAAAGGAAGGTGCTATAATCACCTTACATTTCCCCATTATATTATGTGTAGCATAAAAAGAATAAGCATTCAATAGAAAACAAAATAAGTGACAAAACTAAAAAGTTTTAAATAATATTTCTCTTTAAAGAATAATTATCATCTTCAAAAATAGCCTGTTCAAGGTTCAGTAGTTCCTTCTTATGTAAGGTTTTGCTTTACCTGGTTTCAATTACCCACTATCAACTGTAATCTGAGAATATTCAATGAAAATATTCCAGAAATAAACAATTTATAAGTTTTAAGTTGTGTGCCATTGAGTAGCATGATGAAATTTCATGCCATCTCACTCTATCCTGCCCCAAATGTGAATCATCCCTTTGATTGGCATGTCCACACTGTCTATTCTATGCCCCCATTAGTCACTTAGTAGCCAGCATGTTTATCAGATTGACTATCAAGGTATAGCAGTACTTGTGTAAAACCCTTATTTTACTTAATAATGGCTCCAAAGAGTAGTGATACTGGCAAGTGGATATGCCAAAGAGAAAGAACAAAGTACTTATTTTAAGGAAAAAAGTTAAAGTTTCCAAGGTAATAAGGAAAGAAAAAAAACATATGTTTAGTTTGCTAAGATCTATGATAAGAATGAATCTTTTATCCTTGAAGTTGTGAAGAAGAAAAAAGAAATTTTATATATATAGTTTGGTACTATCCATGGTTTTGGAGATCCACTGAAGATCTTGGAACATATCCTCTGTGGATAAGGGGAGGGCTACCGTATGTCTAAGATGATGTAGGCAAGCTTTTTCTGTAAAGGGATAGATAGTAAATATCTTAGGATTTATGGGCCACATAGTCTCCATTGCAATTACTCAACTCTGCCATTGTAGCATGAAAGCAGACAGGAACAACATTGTCAATCTAAATAACAAAAAGAGAGAGGCTCTCTACAAGAAAAATATTTATTCATGAATGGGCATTGCAATGAGAATTAGCATGCCATAGTAAACTATGTGCATATTCAGAATGGTAAAGGAAGATAATGGTTTTTAAAGGAAAAATGAGGAAGATTACATAATTGTTTTTTTCTTTTTTTTTTTTTTTTTGAGACGGAGTCTTGCTCTGTTGCCCAGGCTGGAGTGCAGTGGTGCAATCTCGGCTCACTGCAAGCACTGCCTCCCGGGTTCACACCATTCTCCTGCCTTAGCCTCCCGAGTAGCTGGGACTACAGGCGTGTGCCACCACACCTGGCTAATTTTTGTATTTTTAGTAGAGATGGGGTTTCACTGTGTCAGCCAGGATGGTCTCGATCTCCTGACATCGTGATCCGCTCGCCTCGGCCTCCCAAGGTGCTGGGATTACAGGCGTGAGCCACCATGCCCAGCCCTACATAATTGTTTTGAGATAATTATATTTATATATGAGGATCAATAATGAGAGTGATGCCAGTCTGAGGTTAGACAGACAGTTGCTGGGTAGCTATTGTTGCAGCAGCATATTTTTGTGTAAAGTCTTAGTGACCTTTGTGTAACGTTGTGGGTTTTGTAGGCTTTTGTGATTCTTCTTATTATCAGGCATTTATGCATCAGAATCCTGTCTTCATCGCTTTCCCCCACTCTATTGTCAGGTTTTTGCCTTCCTTCCTTTCTCTCTCTTTCTTTCTTTTTCTTTTTTTCTTTCTTTCTTTCTTTCTTTCTTTCTTTCTTTCTTTCTTTCTTTCTTTCTTTCTTTCCTTCTTTCTTTCTTTCTCTCTCTCTTTTCTTTCTTTCACACAGGTGACTCCATTTCGATTCAGACAACTTTCACAATATGTAAGTGAATGGGTGTGGCTGCATGCCAATAAAACTTACAAGAGTTGGGTATATGGCTGTGGATTCACCCTGTATACCAACATTATTAAATGCTGAGAAAGTAGGAGTGGCCTGAGAGGAAGCTGAGGGATTCCTCAATGGAGAGCACTGAAGTCTAGCAAAGAGCCCTTGAGCAAAAGGCAAAAATGTGCCCCACTACCCAGAGATGCCCAGGCTTTGAAATGACTAATGGACAAAAAAAAAAAAAAAAAAAAAAAAAAAAACCCACAAGAATTTGAAGTTGATGAGTCACAAATAATTTACAAGTTTATTTACCATTTCTATGCTAAAAGGAATATGCAAAATAGCTAAGTATTTAAAGTTTCTATATACATATTACATTATTAAAAACTAACAAGTTCAAAAATGAACACATAAAATGCTACATAGTTACTTTCTTGACTGGCCTTTTAGTCTGTGTACTTTTGAGTATCAAAGAATCTTTCTCTTTAAAAATTAAGTATAAACTCCTAAGGTGAAGAATGTTTCCCATCTAAAGCTCTGTGTGAGGATACTTCTGGAACTTGGAGATCTTAACCTATGTAATGGTGACGGTGGAGATCGAGCTGTTAGAACTCTCTCAGGCACTGTGGTCCTTGGAGATGCCCTCCTAAGCTGCTTTGTTTCCAGGGAAGTGATGGCTACATGTTACTCTCCAGCAATCCTATTCTTTTTCTCTGTTCTGAACATTTCAATCCCAGCCTTTTGGGAAAGAGATAATAATAGATGAGGAGAGTAGGGTGCAGAGGACTAGCAGAAATGTCTGTGTAGATAACTGAATGTTTCTTATAGATCACTGTTGCAAAATCCTAAAATACGATTTTTCATAGAAATGTTAGAACATAAAGATTGTGCTAGGCAAATTAAACTGAGCATATATGTATTTCCCCTTTTGATAACCACCACTCTTTGCTGGTATAGTTATGATCTCCTGATTGATAAGTGAGAATTTTATTTCTCAGATGAAATCATTATGTCTGTCTTTTATACATAGTAGAAAATGTTACAATGAGGCAAAATAAATTTGCTGTCAATTTAATACATAAAATCACATTGCACCACACAGTGCAAAATCACAGTGTGCCTCCTCATTTGTAAAATGAGCATCTTGATAATAATGATAAAGATGTTGCTAATAAAGATAGCTCGTAGGAATTTTTTTTTTTGAGAGTCTCACTCTGTAGCCCAGGCTGGAGAGCAGTGGTACAATCACAGCAGCGTTGACCTCCAGGGCTCAAGGGATCCACCCGCCTCAGCCTCCCTAGTAGGCTGTGTGTGCTGTGTGTGCAATGCTATGCCTGACAAATACATATATATTTACGTATGGGGTCTCACTATGTTGCCCAGGCTGGACTTGAACTCCTGGGCTCAAGGGATCCTCCTGCCTTGGCCTCCCAACATGTGAGGATTACAGATGTGAGCCACCATGCCTGGCCATGATGTTTTAAATGTTAACTAAGTGATATGATTTGGCCATGTTCCCACCCAAATCTCATTTTGAACTGTAGTTCTCATAATCCCCATGTGTCCTGGGAGGGGCCAGGTGGAGATAATTGTAGCATGGGAGTGGTTCACCCCATCTTGTTCTCGTGATAATTAATTGGTTCTCATGAGATCTGATGATTTTATAAGGGACTTCCCCCTTCACTGGGCATTCATTTCTCTCTCTGCTGCCACGTGAAGAAGGACATGCATGTTTGCTTCTCTTTCTGCCATGATTGTAAGTTTCCTGAAGCTTCCATGGCCCTGCAGAACTGACAGTCAATTAAACCTCTTTTCTTTATAAATTACCCAGTGTCAGGCAGTTTTTTACTGCAACACGAGAACAGCCTAATACACTAAGATATCATGTGTAAAGCATTTGGCCAAATGCTGTGCTAGGAACAGTGCCTAGCACAGAGGAGGCATTTGGTAAATACTGTTGAATGAAGTAAGAAATGAATGAAGATTACCAGAGTCATACAAGTGTTCAATAAATGTTAGCTATCCTTCCTTTCCCTTCCAGATGCCTTTAGTATTTTACAAGGTACTTAGCATTGCTATGTAAATGTATAAGTCATGTTTTAAAAAGAAATTGTTAATGCCAAGGGGGTAATACTACATGTAGATTCAGTTCAGTCCCTGTGTGCTTGCTATGGATACACTAACAAAACAAATAGATGCTTTTCTAACACACTGAGGCAATGCATCGTTCTCTCCTGACCCTATATTTTTCTTACAGAATTTCAAAACAGTACAGGTGACCATCTAGTGATATTGAGTGATGTTTTCCACAAGCAATTCCATTTTGATAACTGGGCAATTTTCTACTATTGATGAGACAAGGTTCCATTTGTAAGTTGTTCCCTCTGTATCAACATGAAAAATGATGCAACTTCAAATATATTGAAAACATCAGTATAAGGCCACAATAAAAAGGACAGTTTTTAAGACAGCCTTTAAAGTTATTTTGTATCCCCTTCAACATTTGTTTATGGTGATGAGGTGCCATTGCATGAGTGCTTCCTTTAATCAACTGAGTGCTGTGGAACTTGAGTTACTGCATTTACCACTTAGCCTGATGCTTAAATGCAATCCTTTTGAAATGCTCTTTGCAGTTTATGGTCTTGGCTGCAGTGGAAATACAGAATTTGACATTCTTGATGCAGTGATTCTCTCACTCTATTGAGGCAAGATATTTTTTTAACCTGGCTGATCTTGTGTACCCAAATAAGGCAGCCCCTTCCCTCTGGCAGATTCTATAAGAAAGAAAAAAGAAAAGAAGGAAGGAGAAAGAAAGAAGAAAGAAAGAAAGAGAGAAAGAAAGGGAAAGAAAAGGAAAGGAAAGGAAGAAAGAAAGAGAAAGAAGAAAGAAAGAAAGAAAGAAAGAAAGAAAGAAAGAAAGAAAGAAAGAAAGAAAGAAAGAAAGAAAGAAAGAAAGAAAAGAAGATTAAGTAAAAAGGAACCCTTACGTAACTCCCAGGTGGTACATTTCAGTACTAAAGGAGAAGCTCTATTTATTTTTAGTGCAGTTCCTGCCTTTTGTTATATGAATATAATCAACATAAGTTTTGAATATATAATCTCATGCCTAGGATCACTGAAGGACAACCAAAAAATAATGTATGCTACATAGTCAAATATGTTATAATGATGTGGACACACTGTGGGGTAGTTCTCTTGGATTTGATAACTGGAAAACCTGCTCTAGTAATAATAGACAACAGTGACATGGCACCATTCAAGCACCAAACACTGTTCTAGGTGAACTATTCTCAGCTCTTGATAGTAACATTTTTACTCTCCAACAGCTCAGTGAGGTAGATAGATAATATTGTTCTCATGTTACAGAAAAAGACATTGAGGTACAGAGAGTTTAGGCAATTTGCTCAGTCGCACAACTTATAAGATGAACATGGAATTTATCTTTCAAGCTGAAACTTTTGAGACTGATAGAGGATGCTATAAAAGTATACAAAGCAGCAGGAGTAATTAGCCGGGCGTGGTGGCGGGCGCCTGTAGTCCCAGCTACTCCGGAGACTGGGGGAGGAGAATGGCGTGAACCCGGGAGGCGGAGCTTGCAGTGAGGTGAGATGGCGCCAGTGCATTCCAGCCTGGGCGACAGAGCGAGACTCTGTCTCAAAAAAACAAAAACAAAAACAAAAACAAAGCAGCAGGAGTAAACCAGAACAGATCTGTAAAATCTAGGATAAATGCTTACCCTAAAAAATCAGGGATTTGAATATTGGATCCAGATCATAAGTCTGTGTGAGCTACTCTAGTGACCACTGTTCTCATATTTTGGTCTTTGTCCAATTTGCTCATCCCTACAGCCTTCATCCATCCACTCTTCCATTCTCACTCCTAGACTTTTTCTTTCACATGCCTTCCATTCTTGTCTGTAATGCAACTGATGCATCAAATTACCTCCAATTTGTATGTGAACCACTCACAACCAGGATGAATAAGACAGAATCCTCATCCTCCAGGACCTCAATACAGCCAAAGGGCCAAAATTTCATTATTTCCCTCAGGGAAAAGGTTAGAATTATTATCCTGCTTTGATGTATCAAAGGAGTGCTCATTGGTTACCAAGAAAAACAGCTCATGTGCTTTTAAACCTATCTGCAAAAATTCCCTATGCTTTCTGATGAACAAAAATCTATACTGAACCTGAATCGTTTGAAAGTTTGGCCAATAAAAGACATGATGCTCTCAAAGGAATTTTATGCTGCCTATCCAAATTCAAAATGAAAGTATTAAAATTGCAAAATGGAAGTGCAGCTGGTTTTTCTCTAAGGTTTATCAGTGATGAGTCACCTATTTTTATTGCATAGGAAATCAAATCTAGTGTTGTAATGAAAACACGATACAGTGAATTTAGGATAATTCTTGTAGCACTCAAGATGTGCGTATTTGTTCAGGGACACCGAGTCCTTTGAGATTTATTTTAAGTACTTTAATATTCTGTAAGAAAGGCTTTTTTTTCAACGTTTGAGGAAAGCTGCCCCATCTTCTAAACACCCACAATGACTGGTTTTAATTCAGGAATTGTTACAGAAGCAGGATATATAGATTATGCACTTATGCTTTTTGTTTATGTCCCTTTATCAGCATGAGGCACGTATTTACTTACATGTAGTTTAAGGCATTACATTTTTAAATCTTACCTCTTTTGTATTCACTTAACATATGAGCTTCCTATTTCCCTAAAGATGTTAACAGCACCAAAATTTTACCTGAGTGTTTTGACAGTTAAACTCTGAAGAAGGAAAGGGATTGAAGGTCGGATTGATCTAGTGTCTTGTACAAAAACTGGAAAAAGAAGTAAAAGTCATCTATAAATTACCTTTGCTACATGGAAATAGGTTTTCTCATCTATTACTAAGGGATCATAAAGAACCACATTGCTATTTTAGACATCTGCCTATCTAGCATAGAGGTAAATATGTATAACTTTAAATTTCATATTTGTAAAAACATGTATATTGATAATTTCACAGATATAATTTGAATCTCATCAGTGTATGAAAGTATATACTTTTCGTAATGGATTTATTGAAAGATTCATACTACTTTAAGAACTATTTTGCTAAGAGAGTAGATTTTAAGTGTTCTCACCACACAAAAAATGAAAAGTATGTGAGGTAGTGCTTATGCTATTAGCTCAAATTAGCTATTCCACAATGTATACATATTTTAAACAACATGCTTTACATGATAATTATACACTATTTTGATTTTCTAATTAAAAATAAAATGAAATAAAATACCTTAAGAAACAGAGACATATTTCAGGATCTTAGTTACCATCCATGCAAACATCTCAAACCACTTAGAATGTGTACATACTTATAATAGTAAAAACCTCCATTACATTCCTACTGTAGTTAATAAATACGTGTTTATTTTCACTTCTCACACTGAAAACTATGCAATTTAAGGGACTTATTGCATAAATTAGTGACCCTAATTGATTTTTCCATTCCTTTAATCTAGACTGTGTTCAAAAGTACAGTCTAGTTTATATAATCATAATTTAACAGCTAATGTACCTCTAACTGAAGAATGAGTGTATTTCATAAAGTAAGACCCATGCATGTACAACTATATCAATTTATGGATTTATGAATATGGTATTAGACGAGCATTTATTATGAGTAAAGTGATGTATGGTTCATACAGAATATCATCCACTGGTTATGCCTTTCTGTTTGTTTTTTGTTTTCCATCTAATGTGTATAGAGACAGAGAAATTATTAGACCTCAGGGTCGAATAATGTATCTTTTATTCTCTTTTATAATAGAAACTAGTTGTATGGCAGTCAGAAAATCTTTATTTCTTTTCAGCAGTTTTTGGAGCAAAGAAGTGAAATAACTTTCCTCTAAACCCCAAGACATCAAAAGTTAGAGTTAAGGCATATAACAGTAGATACACTTGATTCTACACATTGAATAATGCTTAGAGGACTCAAGAAAGAATATCCTACTAACTTGCTGACCTGCTCATCTGTATACAGCAGGGATTTGGACCCTGCAGGAAAGATGAACTGGATTATTTATGGACTGCAAAAAGTATATTGTTTTAAAATTTAAAGAAACTATATTAGAGCTGGTATCCCGAAACAGCATTTAACATCTATAATTTATTTATGTGTTACCCAGTACCTTCTTTCTTTTAACATTACTTACAAAGTACTTTTTAAAGCTTAGTATGTCATATTAGAGGATAAATGAAATACCATCCTATGCTGATAATGGATTGACTAATCACCTGAAAGAACTTTAATAAAGTACAATTTCACTAATGTGATATACTAATACATAACCAATTTAATTTGAAACTAAGTAGTGCAGTAATATATTTATACAACTAATATTGTTAAATTCTTAATTTTCATCCTCCTGATTTAAATTACAAATTTTTAAATGAAATTCACTTATGAGGAGTGTAATGAATTATTTATTTATTTATTTATTTATTTGTTTATTTATTTATTTATTTATTTTGAGACGCAGTCTTGCTCTGTTGCCCAGGCTGGAGTGCAGTGGCCTGATCTCAGCTCACTGCAAGCTCCACCTCCCGGGTTCACACCATTCTCCTGCCTCAGCCTCCCGAGTAGCTGGGACTACAGATGCCCACCACCACGCCCAGCTAAATTTTTTTGTATTTTTAGTAGAGATGGGGTTTCACCATGTTAGCCAGGATGGTCTCGATCTCCTGACCTCGTGATCCACCCACCTCAGCCTCCCAAAGTGCTGGGATTACAGGGGTGAGCCACCGCACCCAGCCAATGAATTTTTACTTTAGCTTTTCAATTGCAATAGCTTTTACAATTGTCTGCATCATGTTTCCATATAAATTCTCCAAGGGACACTTGAAAATATGATATAGAACAAGTGTGGACCTATCCAAAAGTTTTACAAATTACACTTCATTATTGAAAATGCTTATAATCTAGACATGCTGGAGTATTTATCATCATAGTTTTATTACACATTATAAATTTGTATGTAATATAAATTTGTATATAACTATTAAATATAATAAAATATATTAAAGTATTACTAAACTTATCATTCATACATTTTCTGATATGTATTATAATATTTATTGGTATTAAGGACACAATTCTCTGTTTATATATATATATTTATACACACACATTTTTACTTTCAATTTTAGAGAGAAGTTTTAAGAATTATTATTAATCTATTTGATCACTATTTCTACATATTATTTTGGTTTTGCAACTCTGACATTATTGGTACCTTTATTATATAGATTCTGACAGTTCTATCTCCCAAAGTAATATGGCTTTGTTCTCCATTTCTTCAGGGTACCCTATCTAATCCACGAAAAGTTTGTTCCAAAGACAGTGTTCAAATGAAAATGCAGAAAATTTCTTCTTAAGACAAAATTCAGGTTTAAATGCAAATTTCAATCCATTAGTCAAGTCTGTTAATCAAAACGTTTTTAAAAAATACAGTATGAGTTTCTAACAATTAAAATGGAGACCAACCATGAACAATCAATATAGCAGTGCCTGTTAATACTCTCAGAATATCCACTCCATTATTGACCACCATTGTATGATACCCACTGAAAGCAACAAAAACTAAGACTGATAAGTAAAATTCAGCAACTTTAATGAGAAATTTTGTCTAATAAGACGTAAGTTATTTTGTTGCTCTGATAAATACAATTTTGACTTGAAATTTTATTTTGAATATACTGCAAAATTTACCTTGATCAACACTGATTACACTAAAATGTAAAGCAAGTTTAATTGAAATTATTATTTCTTTTTTAATAGTGGCTAGTATTCAGAAGCTTCCTGCAGCCTCTGTTCTAACAGACATCAACTTTCCAATGAAAGGACGAAAGGGAATGGTTGACTGGGCAAGAAACTCAGAAGATAGGGTAGTAATTCCAAAAAGCATTTTCACTCCGGTGTCATCAAAAGGTAAATATCTGAAATAATATGAGCTTGAACAAGACATTTTTGATAAGGTCATTTAATTAGAAATTAGGTATAAATCTTCATACATTAAACGGTTTAGAAATAGTCTGTAATCATTATTTTAAACTAATTTTCTAAATATGGACAACTTATTCTCGGTTTCAGAGTCTCTGAAAATTTACTGAAGAAAACAGTCTATTACAGTATGAAAAATATACAAGTGCAAATTATCGACCTGAGTTTGACATGGTCAAGTTTCAATATTCATGGTTTTATACCCGTATAAAGCATGTGGACTAATATTTTACCTTTAGGTATTGAAATGTGTTGTATTTTCCATGCAATGTCATTTTTATTTCTGCCTCATTAAAATTTGCTTTGGTTTGAAGATATTATTTTGGCATACAAAAACAAATTTAATACCTGGGTGATAAAATAATCAGTACAACAAGCCCCCACGACACAAGTTTACCTGTGTAACAAACCGGCACATGTACTCCTGAACTTAAAGTTTAAAAGAAAACAAATTTGAGAAAAAATTAAGTTTTTAGAACATTTTTAATAGCCTTTAAAATTAATGGCTCTTTTCAAAAGTGACATCGTACTCACTTTTGCAGATGTCGACCTTAAAAGGCAAAAATCCAAAAGAGAATTGGCTCTCTTTTCTGATATCGTTGGGAAATTAAACTCTCAAATGGAGACTAAGGCAGCTTCTTGTCTCAACCTGGTAAAGGAAGTTTCCTTCGTGATGCAAAACTATAGAAAACACATCTTTGAGAGCTACCATTAATGTGCATGGTTAGGAATGCATTTCTTTTTACCAGGCTTTGTCTTTGCATAAGGAAGTACTGGAATTATCTTGTAATTAGCAGATTAAAGTTTTATAAGACATAGTATTTTCTTGCTGTTTGCTAATACTTCAAATTTTATTCTTTCTAGAATTAGATGAATCATCTGTATTTGTTCTTGGCGCAGTCCTATACAAAAACTTAGATCTAATTTTGCCCACTTTGAGGTAAGCTACAAAGTAATAAACTGTTGTAATTTTGTAAATTATTCCAAAATGTGATTATAGCTCATTCTATAAAAATAGTCAAACAAGCTGTGATAATATGAAGGGATTTTTCTTAAATGAAATAGAAAATACAAATTTAATGAACAGACTATTAGCAATTATGCATTTCAAAACAACTAGAAAAGATAATTTTGGTGTCTGATTGTAGCCCTGCAAATTCTTTTGTAACTGATAATGCCTTGCCTTGATACTGAAAAAAAAAAGAAAAGAAAAATCACAAGTGTCTATAATAGAATGGGTCATTGTAAAATTAATCTGTCTTCTCCCTTTAGTTGTACTTAATGGTACTGTTCATCAACATGACATGAAATTAAAGGAGTGTCATGATGACTGGGAAAACATGGTATTGTTTATTTGCACAAGATCTTAGTTTGCTTTGAAATAAATTTTCAATTACAGCTACATTTTTTAAAAAAAATGTTGCTGTTTATTTAGAGGACTATTTCTGGAAGAAATCTATTAATTTCTTTCCTCCCAGATATTAAAAGCAATTACAAATAGTAATTCTACCAAAACTAACTTATTTGCTTTACTGTCTTATCTACTATACCAAATCTCACAGAAAACATCATTCACATCTACTTGGATTGTGATGTTATCATTCATAGTGACCTGTTTCTCCACATCACCTCATTTTGGAAGATAGAGATAAAGTTGTTTTAGTTAAATACGATCACAGTTGGACTTCTTTGTTATACCCTCATAAATAAAGCTTTACATTTTTGGAGAGGAAAGAATATAAATGATGTGTGCAGTTATACTGCGGACAAAACAAATAGTCTAATAAATAAAAACAATTAGAGTTCAGTGCAGATGAAAAAAAAATCACCCAAGGAAGCAGCAGTGATTAGGCTTGAATCTTTAGAGAAAATCTTTCTACGTGAAGCACCTTATTAATATAGGTAGAGAGTCATCCAGAGCCCCTGTGGTTGTCATGCAGGGTCTCCTTCAACCATAGAGACAGCCATGGGAAGTTGAAATTTATTTACCTCCCTTCTCCTCTGAATAGAATTTAGACTTCCTCAATTTGGATCTATTTGTGTTTGTGTTTTGCTAAGAAAAAAAGTTTGAAAACAAAAAAGTCTACTCTCAACTTTTCCAGTGGTTTTATTAAAACTCATTGGTATTTACAGTTACTCACAGATTAAAATTTACTCATAGTTACACTGCCTATATCTTTGTGTTTGATGTTGAGGAGAGATATGCTAAAGTTAAAAATGTTCAGATAATCAAAGTTAGTCACTTATTTCAACAGGGAATTCATTTATATAAAGCTTATATTTTAAGAACTCTAGACACTAACTTAAAATCAGGTGACTTGTGTTTTCATTTCAATTAAACATGTCGAGAATTTTATAAACTTGTCCAGTCACTTAGTAATTGTGTGCCTTCAGTTCAACTTTAAAATAGAAACGTATTTATGTGCTACATTCTCCCTATTTGCTCTTGAGATACATAGTGAATACAAATGAAATATTCAACATAAATTTTTTAGATTAGTTTCCCTCCTAGATGTCCAGCAATGTTGCATTATGATAATCTTGTTCCATATAATCTCATAGCACTCACTCACCTACACAAATGAAGTCAGGTTATTCCAAGTTTTATAAATGTATGCAGCCAATATAATTGGAAATTTCCTCAGGAAATTTCCCAAGGGATCCCAGCCTTTTTTGTAAAATGAAAACGAAGTATTTAATTAGTGTTTCAACTTAAAAAAAAATTTCATGACAGAGGCAGTTTGTCTCTTACAGCTTGTGGATAGATTAATGGATACATTATGGATGATTTAATGGATATAGTAGAGACTAGTCTTATGCACTGGCTCCCCTGATGCCACCTGTAACATAAAGGGATTCAGATAGACCACTGGGCAAGTCACTGACTTTTTTTAATAAGTAAAATGTGGTAATTGAACTTAAAATTTTTTTCACCTTCAGAAATTATATTTTCATTGCAGAAAGTTTCTACATATTCTTTAGATTGAAGTCCTTAATAACCTCTGTATAAGAATTACAAATTTGTTTACCTGTACATTCTTTGTATCCATAAAGTAATTTAGTAAATGTCTATAGGACAACTAAATAGTGCTTAGATCATTGACCAGATATAAGGACAATAGAATGCTCAGGATGAAATATTTGTTAAGTACTCTTAGAAAGGTGAAGTACTAGTGTTTACTTCTCATTTTCTTTTATCTCTTATAGTAACATAATGTGACCACTAAGTACCCTCGAGCTTGTTTTTCTCCTTTTCAAAACATTCTTCCAGAAAGTCTCATGAGTAACTGCGCCAATTATAGGTCTGCTAAATGAAAATATACTTCTTAATGAACAAGGGTGATTCTTTTTTCTACAGTCACTCAGCAAATATTTACTGAGCAGCGTCCCTGCTAACAGTACTGTATTAATTCTTTTAAACTTCCCCTGCTATCGCAACTCTCAGAACAGTTCTTAATAAAGGGTCAAGGATTTTTTTCTGTAATAATTAATTTTTTGTTTTGAGACGGAGTCTCGCTCTGTTGCCCAGGCTGGAGTGCAGTGGCGCGATCTCGGCTCACTGCAAGCTCTCCCGGGTTCACACCATTCTCCTGCCTCAGCCTCCCGAATAGCTGGGACTTCAGGTGCCCGCCACCACGCCGGGCTAATTTTGTATTTTTAGTAGGGATGGGGTTTCACCATGTTAGCCAGGATGGCCTTGATCTTCTGACCTCGTGATCTGCCCGCCTTGGCCTCCCAAAGTGCTGAGATTGCAGGCATGAGCCACCGCAGTAATAATTAATTTTTCTATCTGATAGAATATCTTATATAAGACATCTTTAAAAATAAAGCACACAGAAGTTTAATGTTTGTACTATGAAAATATTTTAGGACCAGAGGATTAAAATATGTGTATTTTGTAATTTTACTATATAAGTTTGTGTGAATTGAACTCAATAGGAAAGATCTTCTTATTCAACATAAAAAGTACAAATTCATTCTATGTGTTCAGTCATTATTTACAAATTTTTATAAAATATATTCCTAGTTGAGGATTTTACTAATTATCTGTTGAAATATGTGAAGCCACATTTGTTATACACAGAAATAATAAGAGTAGGTTTGCTGTTAGGTTTCCAGAAATGGTATATTTTGGTATAATAATTTTCATAATTTTTCTCATAGAGACTATGAAGGAGGACTTGCTGTAATGCTTTGAATAAATATAGTTTAGAAATTGTCCTTCATACAAAGACAAAAATAATTTTACATGTTGGCTCTCTCTTCTATTGAGATATTTCTCTTCTTCTCTTAGCCCTAATATACATTCAACTGTCCCTCGAACTGCAATTTTTATTTTACTATTCAATTGTCTTCCCTTTTAAAGTTAAGTAGATTCAGATTGTTACTTCAACTGAAGGAAATATGCTTCAGATGAAGTCCAAACTAAATATGTGCTTTTCTCAGCCTCTCAACTTCCTTCTTCAGAATAATTTCTTATAGATAGAAAATATGGATGGGCCAGGCATGGTGGCTCACGCCTGTAACCCCAGCACTTTGGGAGGCCGAGGTGGGTGGATGACTTGAGGTCATGCATTCAAGACCAGCCTGGCCAACATGGTGAAACCCCGTCTTTACTAAAAATACAAAAATTAGCCGTGCATGGTGGTGTGTGCCTGTAGTCCCAGATACTTGGGAGGCTTAGGTGGTAGAATCACTCGAATCTCAGAGGTGGAGGTTGCAGTGAGCAGAGATCCCACCATTGCCCTCCAGCACTGGGTGACAGAGCAAGACTCCATAAAAAAAAATGTATAGAACCATAGGATATTAATGCTGTAAGGTCTTTTAGGGTTTAGTGTGAGCTAGAACTCTCATTTTATAGATAAGAGAACTGAGATCCTTATCGCTTAGGTGACCTGCGTAAGATTATATGTCCATTAGGTAACTGAGTTATAATACAACTTATCTTGTTTGCTAAAACCAGGACTCTTCTACTATATCTCATTCCCTCTATTCTGTTACTATTTATTATTTTATCAATACAAACCATAGACTTCCATGATAGCACATGAGTATATCTGTATCCATTGCAGAAAATCTTGTAAGAGCTAGAGTGGGTGGCTATGTGTGGGCAGTTTCAGGGAGCACTGGGGCTGGCCTGGTGGCCCCAGCCCAGGCTGTCAATACCAAGGCTTGAGTTTGTCACACCTCCCATTCCCCCATGACCACTTATGTGCATGTCCAGCCCAGTTCAGAGGGTCCTTTGAGAGAGTGAGATATTGACACACAGACCACATTCACATTAAGGAATTAGAAAACATCCATATCTTGGCAAGCTCATAAACTGCTCTGAGAATTTTAACTTACTTTTATAGCATTTTTGGAGGCCAATTTGGCAATACCAAGAGCCTTAAAAGTGCTTTGTCATTGATATAGCAATTCTACTTCTAAGAATTTATTTTAAGGAAATAATCTCTAAGGAAATAGAAAAGTATATCCAAGTATACTTGGATATACTCAAGCCAAGAAATCAATAAATGGTTATAAACAATCATTTATCTGATTCATTTAATAAGTTCAGCTTCCAATTTTGTGGGAAAGCCATGAAAGTTCTGAGTATGTGAGCAGTATGTCGTTATCCTGTTAAGACATGAAAAATGTAGTCCCTTAAAAAATGCATCTTATGTAATGATTAACATTAAAGACATTATAAAAGAACTAATAAAATTATATGTAAATTCCACTATAGTGGAATAAAGGAAAATACAGATGAATGAAAACTAAAGTGTCTTCATAAACCGAAAGTTATTACAAAATTATTTTTAAAGAAAGGAACAAATTTCAATAATGCAAAAATCAAATGAATTTCTTGTCAAGTACACTAACCTAATTAAGATAAATGAGGCTGAAATTTTTATATATTCAGGAAATGGAGCTCATTTGAATTCCTAATGCTATAAAAAGTAAAAATGAATAGAAAAATAGTATTGGAAATAATAGAAAATTGAAGACATAATCACTTTTACACCAATGCACGCTGAAAGCAATCAACCTGAAGCAGTCAGCTCTCTCCAGAGCTCATGTCCTTAGGTTTAGGACCTCAACTTTGAATCTTCCTTTTTAATTCTCACTTTGCAATGGAATATTCTAGTTTTGTGACGTTCTGTACCTTTTTAGAATGTCTTCTCATGAAAACATTAGAAATTTAAATTATCTATGGAAATAACAAATTGGCGTAGCTTATAGTATAAAATATTGTGGTGTTAGTGCATTATTTTTTAAAATCTGGGTTTAGTTTGGTCAGATATTTTAAAAGTGAATGTAAATCTCTGATCACTTGGCATTTTTAAAATTCTAGATTCTACATATCTTAGCAACCTACAGTGAAATTCTAACTCCTTTCAAGCTTTAAGTAAACCCAATCCTACTTTGTAGCAGCTGTCAACTGATTTTAGTTTTAAAAACAAAGATATTCAGCTTTAAAATTTTGATAAAGTACCCAAATTCCCATACTGTATGAAATCATCTATTTTATTTTGGTCTTATTTAAATCGGTCTATTCACTTAAAACATTTATGAAAGTTTCATTTTTGAAGCTACATGAACTATAAATCTAAAAATGGAAAAGGACTATAGTAACTTTACTAACTTCCATTAAACCCATAACATCTTTTTGTTGTATCTTATCTGGCAATACTGTATGTGTGCTATTAGTTCTGCCATCTCCTCCATTGGTGATTTTTCTATAACTGCATTACATTTTTTATTGTGTTAAAAAAACATAAAATTTACCATAATAACTATTTTTAGTGTACAGTACAATGTTAACTATATGCACTTGTGTAACATCTCTAGAAACTTTTCATCTTGCAAAATTAAGACTATACACATTAAAGCACAACTCCCCTTTTCCCACTCCCTCTGACCCTTAGCAACTATCATTCTATTTTCTGATTCTGAGTGTGACTGCTTTAAATACCTCATGTAAGTGGAATCATGCAGTATTCATCTTTTTGTGATTGATTTATTTCAATTAGCATAATATCCTTTGGGTTCATTTGTCTTGTAGCATATGATAAGATTTTTTTGTTTTTATACGGCTGAAGAATATTTCATTGTTTATGTATATACCACATTTTCTTCATCCATTCTTCCATTGATGGACAATCAGCTTGCTTCCACCTCTTGGCAATTGTCAATTATACATGATGAACATGGGTGTTCAAATATCTCTTTGAGATCTTTCTTTCAATTCTTTTGGACATATACTCAGAAGAGAGATCATTGGATTATTTTTTATTTGTTTTTTCAGAAACTGCCTACCATATTCCAAAGCAGCTGCACCATTTCACATTCCCACCAACATTGCATCAGGGTTCCAATTTTCCCACATCCTTGTCAACATTTGTTATGTTGTTTTTTTGTTTTTGGTTTTTTTGTTTTGCTTTGTTTTGTTTTGTTTTGTTTTTGACACAGAGTCTCGCTCTGTTGCACTGGCTGTACTGCAGTGGTGCAGATCTCAGCTCACTGCAACCTCTGCCTCTCCGGTTCAAGCAATTCTCCTGCCTCAGCCTCCCAAGTAGCAGAGATTACAGATGTGTACTATCACGCTTGGCTAATTTTTGTATTTTTAATAGAGAGGGGATTTCCCCATGTTGGCCAGGCTGGTCTCAAACTCCTGGCCTCATGAGATCGCCACCCTCGGCCTCTCAAAGTGCTGAGATTACAGACATGAGCCACCCAGCCCAGCCTGTCTTTTGTTTTTTAATAATGGTTATCCTAGTGGGTGTGAGGTGATAACCCATTGTAGTTTTGATTTGCATTTCTCTTATGATTAGTGATGTAGAGCATCTTTTTATATCCTTGTCCATTTGCGTACCTTCTTTGGAAAAAATGTCTATTCAAGTCTTTTGCCCATATTTTAATTTGATAATTTGGTTTGGGTTTTTGTTGTCAAGTTTGGGAGTTATTTATATATTCTGGATGTTAACCTCTTATCAGATACGTAGTTTGCAAATATTTTCTCCCTTTTCATAGGTGGCCTTTTCATTCTACTCATTGTTTTCTTTCCTGCACAAAAGTTACTTTGTTTTGTTTTTTAATTTGATGAAGTCCTATTTGCTCATTTTAGCTTTTCTTCCCTGTACTTTTGGTGTCATCTCCAAGTTCAATGATTTGAATGTGTTTCTCTATGTTTTCTTTTAAAAGTTTTATAGTTTCTAGTCTTATGTTTACGTCTTAATCCATTTTATGTTGTTTTTTATATGGTGTAGGCACATGGATATCCAGTTTTTCCAACACTGTTTGTTGAAGAGATTATCCTTTTCCCATTGTGTAGCCTTAGCACCCTTGTCGAGGATCATTTGACCATATACATGAGGATTTATTTTTGTGTACTCTATTCTGTTCTGTTGGTCTATATGTCTGTCTTGACACCAGTACCATACTTTAAAAATAATCATTACTGTAGGTTTGTAATATAGCTTGAAAATAGAGAATACTTTTCTTTCTTAAGACTGCTCCAGCTGTCAAGAATTCTTTGAGATTTTATGTGAATTTTATATTTTTTTCCATTTCTGCAAAAATACCATTTGGATAGATTGCTTTGGGTAATATGGACATTTTAACCATATTAAGTCATCTAATTCATGGACACAGGATTTCCTTCCATTTATCTGTCTCTTCCTTCATTTTTTTCAGAAATGTTTTATAGTTTTCAATGTATAACTCTTTTTCCTCCTTAAGTTTACTCATATTTTATTTATTTTGATGTTTTTTAAATGGGATTCTTTTATTAATTTCCTTTCAGATTGTTCATTGATAATGTATGGAAACAATTGATTTTTGTGTGTTAATTTTCTTGCATTCTGCAACTTCACTGAATTTGTTCTTTAATTATAACAAGATTTTTAATGTTTGTCTGTGTGTAATCTTTAGGGTTTACTACATATAAAGTCATGTCATCTATGAACAGAGGTAATTTTACCTCTTCCTTTCCCATTTGGATGCCTTTTATTTCTTTTTCTTACCTAATTGCTGTTTGTAGGACTTCTAGTACTATGTTGAATAAAACTGGCAAGAGAGGGCATTTTTGTCTTATTTCTGATCTTAGGGGAAAAACTTTCAGGGTTTTTTTGTTTTGTTTTGTTTTGTTTGTTTTACCATAAAGTGTGATATTAGATGTGGGTTTTGCATATAAGACCTTTGCTATGTTGAGATAATTTCTTCATGTTCCTGGTTCATTAAGCGATTTTATCATGAAAGGGTGTTGAATTTTGTCACATGCTTTTTAAAAATCATTTGAGACAGTCATGTGGTTTTTGAACTTCATTCTGTAAATGTGATGTACTACACTGATTGATTCTCATTTGTGGAAACATCTTTGCATTTCAGAAATAAATCTCTGTTGGTCATGATATATAAACTTTTTAACATGCTGCTGAATTTGGTTTGCTAGCATTTTGTTGAGGATTTTTGCATCAATATTTATTAAGGATATTTGTCTGTAGTTTTCCTTTTTTTTATATATAGTATCTTTGTCTGATTTCAGTATCCAGGTAATACTGGCCTCCTATAATGGGTTTAAAAGTGCTCTCTGCTTTAATTTTTTGGAAGACTTTGAGAATTAGTTGTGTTTATTCTTCTTTAAATGTACTGTAGAATTCTCTAGTGAAGACTTCTGGTCCTCTAGACTTTCGTTGAGAGGTTTTTGATTATTGATTCAATCGCTTTACTAGTTATGGGTCTATTCAGAAATAAAATTTCTGCATGCTTCAGTCTTGGTGTGTTATATTTTTTCTTAGAATTTGTCTATTTATTTTAGGTTATCTTGTATGTTGACATATAATTAATTGTTCATAGCTGTCTCTTATGATACTATTTACTTCAGTGCCATCAGTTGTGATGTCTCCTCCTTTTTTTCTGGTTTTTGTTATTTGAGTCTTCTCTCTTTCTTTTTACTTACTCTTTTTAAAAAGGGTTTGTCAATTTTGTATATTTTTTCTCCAAAAATCAACTCTTAGTTTTGTTGATTTTTACATGGGTTTACTATTTTCTATTCTGTATATTTCAGCTCTAATCTTTATTATTATCTTGCTTCACTAACTTTGGGTTTAGTTTATGCCTCTTTTTCAAGTTCTCTGAAGTATAAAGTCAGGTTTTGATTTGAGATCTTTCTTCTTTTTTAATGTAGGTGTTTACTGCTATAAACTTCCCTCTTAGTACCTTTTTGCTGCCTCACATATGTTGTGTGGTATGCTGTATTTTCATTTTCACTTGTCTCATGATATTTTCCAATATTTCTTGTGATTTCTTCTTTGATCCGCTGGTTGTTCAAGAGTGTGCTGTTTGATTCCTACATATTTCTCAATTTTTCAGTGTTTTTCTTAGTATTGAGTTCTAGTTTTATTCCATTGTAGTCGGAAAAGATACTTGGTAAGATTTCACTCTTCTTCAATTTGTTAAGGTTTGTTTTGTGGCTTAACATGTGGTCTATCCTGGAAAATTTTCTGTCTGCCCTTGAGAAGAATGTGTATTCTGCTGTTGTTGTATGGAGTGTTCTGCATGTGCCTGTTAGGTCCAATTCATCTATAATGTTATTCATGTCATCTGTTTTCTTATTAATTTTCTGTCTAGGTAATCTATCTAGTTAATCTGTCTAGTTATTAAAAATGGGATATTAAAATATCCCATTATATTGTTACTATTTATTTCTTTCCTCAATTATTTCAATGTTTGCTTCACATGTTTGGGTGCTATGACATTAGGTGCACATATATTTATAATTGTTATACCTCCCAAGAGAATCAACCATTTTATCATTACATTGTGTCTTTTTTTGTCTCTTGAGACAGTTTTTAACTTGAAGTCTATTTTGTTTGATATAAGTGTAGCCAACCTCATTCTCTTTTGGTTATCTTTTACATAGGATGTTTTATCCATACTTTTACTTTCAGTCTATGGATGCCCTTATATACAAAGTGAGTCTGTTGTAGACAACTGAATTGTATTTTTAATCACTTTTTATACTCTCTTTAAGATATGGTTCATGTGCCTTTAACTTCTTAAGACTCTGCAAAAAAATGTGAAGATTAAGTTGGGTTACCTTTGAATGATTAATTCTATATATTTTGAAATGTTTTATATATCAATGAGCATAAATCTCAAGGACAGAAAATAATTTTATTATTTAAGTCATGAAATCCATTTGGCTGTCAGATCTGCTTTTCTAGCAGTGAATGCAAATGTGCCGCCAGCCAGGGAGCATTAGCAGATCACAAAGCCTGACATGACATATCAGAAGCCAGCTATTCACTTGTGCAAATTAGAATAAATTGATGGAATAAATTAAAGACAATTTTGTACACTATACACTTTTTGAAAAGGAAGCCATTGCATAATGTAAATTTGCTTATTTTTTCTCCTTTATTAGGCATTTAATACCATGATATTGGCATTACATTTTAAATCAACTTGTTAAAATTTTGACATTTTTGTTTAGTATTTGCTTATTAAACAAAACACTCAAACATGTTTTAAGTATTAAAATGTTCCAAAGAATAATACAAATGAGGACATATAAATGATAGATAAAAATCTTGCTCTCATTGAGCTTATTATCATATGGAAAAAGACACGCGTAGAATTGATGGATGCTTTCATAGAGGTAGGTGCACGTTACTGTATTGGGGCACAAGGTGTCAGGGATTCACATGAATGGTATTAGCACACTGATATGCATGCATAAATTGACACATATCTCTTCTCAAATATATTCTAAATATATTAAAACATACACACATTTTCTTTCTCTCTCTCTCTCTCTCTCTCTCTTTCTCTCTCTCTCTCTCTCTCTCTCTCTCTCTCTCCCTCTGTCTCTCCTTCTCTCTCAGCAAAAGCCATAGGGTTGATTCTGTCCTCTAGGGAACTTCTCCACCAGGCCAGTTGAGCAGCTGATGAACCTAACACAGTGTAATATACCCTGCAGAAGGCAACTTATTGTAGCTACTTTGCTCCTTACAGACCAGCCATTCAGGGCCAAAGTCTCCACATTCCCAAACACACAGGGAGCTTCATAAATATCTTGACAAAATTGCAATCTTCTTTATAGGATACCCACATCTGTGTTTGTTTTCCAGTAATGTATCCATTCGTGGAACTTAAACATAATAGAGATACCTTTCTAATGTAATAATTATCTAATAATAATTAAAATTGGTAATCATTGGGTTTTATTAAAAGCCGGTAACTAGGATTATAAACAGAACCAGAATAAAGAGACAAATGGAATTTGAGTGAAGCCTCAATATTTTTGTTTTGCAAAACCAAACCAGAACTTAAACATATTCAGGCTAATCCAAAAAAGGAACTTACATCTGTCTGTTAAGGACTGATTGTTCTCTGGGAGAAATGTTCATAATTTCTCTGGTAATGACAGGTGGATATTTCCCCTAACTCTAAGCTGTATACACCATTCTCTGGGAGGCCTGCCAGCTGTGCTAATATGATCAACCACCCAGGATCACCTCTCAACTTTGTCAATTTCTCTATTCTCACTTGGTTCCCTGATCACTTTTACTCACAGAAAAACATGGAAGAATAATTTGGCAAAGGAAGCTTGGCATTTAGAGCTTAGTTTTCTGTCCTTCAAAATGTACTGTACCTTCAATTGACTCATTTAGCATTTAATGAAAAAAAAAAGACTGTTAACCAGCTCTCTCTGTCTGCAACAATCTTCCTCTTAACAAAAACAAAATAGACTTATGCTTTGTTGTTTTTTACTCTTTACTCTTAGGCTGAATAGCTTCCTGAGTGTTTAAAAAACTGTCATTTGACATTACTGCATACATGAGAAATGCACTTAAAAATGTTAACCCATGCGAAATAGGTGTATAGTTCCTCTGCTACTAGATATAGTAAATTCCTCCAACCACGGAATAACTCCGCATTTTTTTCTGATGAAATCTTGTGCCGAAAACCATCTCATTCGAGAAAAACAAATCTCAAAAAAAGCTAGGTTCAGCATGGTTCCACCGTATCAGAACTATATGACTTAAATGGTACAATCACTTTAGAAAACAATATGGGAGTAACATAAAATTAAGTATGCCTTTACAGCATAATCAAGGAATTCCACTCTCAGATATTCACCTTAGACATATGAAAATACATATCCATACATAAAATGTGTATGGTAATTATTTATAATAGCCAAATATCATTAGCTATTATTTCTAAGGGCTAAAAATCAGAAATAACCTAAAGGTTTTAACCTAATTGATAAATACATCAATAAATTGTGCTGTATTTGTACCATAGAATATTACTCAACTGTAAAAGGAAACAAAATAGATGAATCTCAAAAACGTTATGCTAAATGAATTAAGTTAAAATTAAAAGTCTATGTACTATATGCTTCTATAAAAATGAAATTTTAGAAAAGGCAGAATTATAACAGCAGCATGTCCGTGGTTGCCTGGGAGCATGGAAGGGTAGGGGATGAAACACAAGGGGACTTGAGAAAACTGCTTAGGGTAACGGATTGTTTGTCTATGTTAAATGTGGTGGTACTTACATGGTAGTATACAGTTATCCAAAGAATTAAACTATGTACTTAAAATTGTGAGTTTTATCTGTAAATACTACCTCAAAAAACAAAAAAGGGGAAAAAAATTAAATGATTTTGTCATTGATACCTAATGTGAATTCTCCAGAATAGTACATGCCCAATGGAAGAGCATGTGGTTTATTATTTCACAATTCCAAACAGGGATATATTCACACATAAACACTCAAGTGTGTTTTGAGTAAAATTAAATCATCTTTAAATCTCTAAATACTAGATGATCTGCAGCATTTTACATATTTTGTGTGAAAACCTACATATACTAGAAAAAGTTGGTTCAGTTTTGTGTTTATATTGGTAGATAATTTCTTGTAAACTATAGATATGATTTTCTTAAAATAACTTAAACTTCTTTGTAAATGAAATATCTTGGTAAGATATTTCAGGCAAAATGTCTTTCTTAGATTGAGAGTATTGAGATCAATCAGTGGCCTGTCAATCTCTATTGCTGAAATAAATTATGGTCAATAATTAGCAACAGCATTTATTTCTATTTAAACTCTGTTTGCTCTAATGTTACTCCACATTGCAATTATTTATTGTAATGTGTTTTGGGATAATCCGTAAAACACCAAGACAGCACATTACAATAAGAGTATTTGATCTCCGAGAGAACAAAACTCTTAGGTCCTCCTTGATATAAATGAATTATATTCATTTAAATATTGTCTGAAGGTTTGAATTCACAATCCGTATCTCTTGTAGGTGAATCAGATTTAAGTAATCAAAAGCTTATCAGTGCTGTTGCTTTTTCATATTTTCTGCATCTAAAATGGTAAAATGGCCTTTTCTCCCTAAGTTTTCTGTTCCACATAAGGTTTCTTTACAGCAGTAAAATGTGTCTTTCCATGAATAACACTACGATTTATGTTTTTGCTTTGGATGCATTTATTTGAAACCATCCCAAAATGTATTGAGCAGTAGGAATTTATACTTTTCATCAGTCATTTCTCCTTTTAATTATAATTACTCTGTTGCAGAAATTATACTGTCATTAATTCCAAAATCATCGTGGTCACAATAAGGCCTGAACCCAAAACAACTGATTCGTTTCTGGAGATAGAACTAGCTCATTTAGCTAATGTAAGTACCATCCACTGGGCACTGACTTGCTTATGGAATTACCTTTCTAACAGTCATTCTTTCAACTGATAACACCAGAATACATTTTCTAGGCTTTTATAGTTGCAAATGTATTAACTTGTTATGAGTATGTGTATTATGAAGAAACAGAATGATTATTCTATGCTTTTTTCATGATAAAATTCTCTTCAATTTATCCAAATGAGTATATGTATTATAAAGAAACAAAGAATGGTTATTCTATGCTTTTTTCATGACAAAATTCTCTTCAATTTATCCAAATAATAGTTAATAAATCATTTATCAGTGCACACATCTTTACCAAGCTTTGTGCTAGGCACTGGAGAAGATGAGGTGAGTAAAAGCCTGTTAACTGTAGTGGTGCTTACATGGTAGTTTATACAATTATCCAAAGCATTAAACTATATACTTAAAATTGGTGAGTTTTATCTTTAAATAAAACTTGATCTCACTATGTGGTAGGAAAGAAAAAATTTAAGTTGCATGCCACAGTAAAAGTTATAAACAGTGCAAAGGGGAATGATTAATTCAGCGGAAGGGGGTGCTGGGTGGAGTGGGTAGCATGTAGAAATACTAAGTCAAGGATCAGGGAAGGCTTATTATAACTACCTAGGTGATCGCATTGTCTAAATCAAAATCTTTCATCTCAGAATGAAAAGAACCCATTCTTAAATCTATCCAACTGCAGCTGAAATGCTTCAGATTTTGTTCAGTCCTCTATACAAATTTTCAATGTCTACTTATTATTTAAATATTCACTTCAAATACTTAAATCATTGAAGTGGAGGAGCAAGGAAAGTGATCCCTATGAAAGTCTTCCTTATTGTACTTTCATAGTTCCTGTATTAAAATAAGTCAGTCTCATGATTTACTTGTACATATTTTTATTCCTTGCAAAGTTTTTATGAAGTTGACCTTTCTTTACATTGAAAAAAAAAATAAAGCAAAAAGTGATTAAGTCATTTTCCCAAGCCCATATAGTTAGTGAATGACATAGCATAATTTATACTCACATTCTTTTGGCTGTAAAACTTGTGTATTTTCTACTATTGTGTAGTTTCTGATTTCCTGAAAAAAATCAGCCTTAGTTTTATAGAAAAATGATAATCACCTTTTCTGTGAATCACCTTTTCTAAGATGCCCCAGGCTTCCTGGATTATTTAATAAAAATTTCAAATCTCTCTGCAATAACTTTCAAAGATCATTTGATATTTAAACTATTTAACTTTAAACTATTCTAAATAGTTTAACTATTTAAACTATTTTAAATAGTTTAACTATTTAAACTATTTAAACTATTAGTTAATATTTAAACTGTTAGATGTTTTCCTGCTTTTGTCAAAATGTGACCATACTAGTTCTATCTAACCTTAAGAACATGTTTTAGTTCTACAATATCTACCTCCTCATACCTTAGTATAGCCCTCATCTCTTCACTGCACTGAGAACTGGGAGACATTTTTAACTTTTGAACATTTGCTTTTGAATAAATAATTTGTGTATTCAAAATTTTTTACAAAAATATATGTTTTTATTGTTTTTCTACAGTTACAAGTATTGGGAGAATGTAGTAAGAGATATTAATTCTCTGTATCAGATTGTAGAATTACTGAAGAAGCACCCAGTATCAGAATGTGTACTCTGTTTCTTATGCAGAGAACAGTTGTGCAAATGAATCACAAGACTTTGATAAAGATGAAATCATTATTTAGAACTTAAAGGACATGTTAAAGGAAGCTTTTTTAATAAATTAAAAAAGAGTAGTCTCAAAAATAGTGTTGAAATAGTCTCACTATTTGAGTATAATAAAACTATTTGAAATGAACGTATTTAAGCTTTGAGTCTGTCTTTTATGTTCTGGAAATGTATTTTGTCAGCTGATTTACAGAAGATATAAACCATGTACTAAAAATAGTTTCTACTTATGGAAAACAAAGAACATAGTCAACAAATTTTATTAAGCACCAGCTAGTACTGGAATGACAATGAAAGTCAGCATGTAAGAATGATGAGATAATTATCAGAAGTCACTTAGAATTAATTGTGTCTTTCAGTATTTTGAGTAAGTGAATTGACCAGGTTCCCACGAGAATATATCTCTACTCTAGAAAGCCCATGTTTAAAACATATGTATACATGTAGAAATATGTTACAAAAAAGTGGATGGGGAGAGGAGAATAGAAAGAGGAACAATTTTATGCTAGAGAAGAAAAAGTCTCTAGGCGCTCTTGTTTAGAATCTGCCCGCCGTGCACATCGTGCCTCTTCTCAGAGGCTCCTCCAGTTACTGACCACACAACTGAGCCTCTCTGGGCTGCTCTGGACTCTTTTATTTAGAATATCCATCTCACTGTTGTTTGTACAATATATACAGCCCTTCTACTTTAGTGTTTTGAATTTCTAAAGCTTATTGTATTTACATTTATTTTATTGCTAAAATTAGATTTTGTGAAATACTTTGGGAAGTATTACTGTTCACTAAGGGAGGGAATATGTGGTTTATTTATCGAATATCATAATGTTATTACCAGTCTTATAAAAATATATTCTATGTACTGAGATTAGTTTATTTCCATTGAAGACAAAAAAAAGGTCTATTTTGAAATATAATGTTAGCTGAAATGTGAAGAAAAAATATATCTTAAATATGCAGACTGAAATTTATTAGAACAAGCCTGAACTTCATGTATATATACACACACATGCACACACACACACACACACATATGTACATATATTCAGTTGGCCCTCAGTATCTGCATCCATGGATTCAACCAACCACAGATCAAAAATATTTGGAAAAAAATGAAAAATAACAGTATAACAATAAAAATAACACAAATGTAAAAATATAGTATAAAAACTATTTACATAGTATTTACACTGTATTATGGTATTAGGTCTTGTAAGCAATTTAGAGATGACTTCAAGTATACAACAGAATGTGCATAGGTTATATGCAAATATATATAAGATACTTGAGCATCCATGGATTTTGGATGGGGTTTGAGTCTGTCTTTTATGTTCTGGACATTTATACTCATCAAATTTTTAGATCCTATAATGCATAAGGAAAGTTAATCATCTTATTGAAAATAATTCTTGAGGCCCAATGAGTGCAATGAGTAGATCCCTATGTAGACAAACACATATGCTATTAGGATCCCTTGTGTCTGACAGGTCTGGGCCTACTGTGACTTTCCAAGGTGAATAACATCTTTATCTTTATAGATGAGTCAGAAGAAAAAGAAGGTAAAATGCATTTTAGTTATCTCATGCTCTATCAACTTTGCAAGCCTGAAAATGCATACTTTTTCCAAATGAAGTCTTTATGTAGTTCCATTTCAAATGGAAAGATAGAGTGGACCATACCAGCCTGCAGTCTCCTTTTGGCTTTTAAATTTTTTTTCCTCTGGGCGTCAACTCCAAATGGTATAGGTAGG
The DNA here is from genome assembly GCF_029281585.2 of Gorilla gorilla gorilla. Lineage (NCBI taxonomy): Eukaryota > Metazoa > Chordata > Mammalia > Primates > Hominidae > Gorilla > Gorilla gorilla. The sequence goes on from NC_073229.2 coordinate 93,183,813, forward strand.
GTACTGCTGCTGTCTTTCAGGGTTGAGATAAATGCATTATGTTTGTAGTTCTCAAATTGATCTAATGAGAATTTGGGCTTGTAGGTTTTGTTTTCTTTGCCATATTTGCGTGCATTCTAATAGCATGAAGCTAACAAATTAAGAAATTTGTTTTATGTGTATAAACCAATTTTAAATGAAAATTAACCATGACCCTATGACCTTTGTAAATCATAGTGGAAAACACAGTGACAACTGTAACGAATATGCTTGTTATCATTAGATAAGCATGAGAAACAATGAAAAGAAATTCCAACATTCATCAGTGGGTATTTTCATGAATATAAAGGTTAATAACCTAAGGATTTAAAAATCACTTGGCAAAACTTTGAAAAGTTCAGTGAGTGCATCCGTAATTTTCACAAAGGGCTGTTTGATATGCCTTTACTTTTTGAATTACTTTTCTGCTCTAGCTTTATCCATTTGGAAGTGGTTTCTGATATTTTGTCTGTTTACAGTTCTTGGTAACTTTTATGGAGAGTCTTGAAATGCTACTAGACAAGGAGATTAAAGGCTCTTCCAACAACTGAAATTGAGATAGAAATTGCTCTCTGGCTACATTTTTGGTTATAGCCTAAATTTCTTCAGTAGACATCCTTCTCATGTTTCAAATTTAGTTTATTGTTAATTATAATACATAATTGATATTCTTTAAAAATATTTTAGTATGATTGTGCTATTGTTGGAGCAGGGGGTCAGCAAACTTTTTTAGATAAGAGTCAGATCATAAAGAATTTCAGGCATGAGAGCCATAATGGCTTCTGTCACATCCACTGAAATATGGTGTTATAATCTGAAAGCAGCCATTGACAATATGAACCAATAGGTGTAGCTGTATTTCAATAAAAAGTAACTTACAACAGATGGCAGGTCAGATTTGGCTCGTGGGCTATAGTTTGTCAACCCCTGCGTGATACGCAGAATAGTGACTCCTCCAAAGATGTCCACATCCTAATCCCCAGAACCTATGACTGTGCTGTGTTACAAGCCAAAAGGGATGTTTGTGTGAGTACATGTCAAAACGCATATGTGCGTTACATGTCTCTGCTATAACCCCATATAATTATTATTAGGACATATCATTATATTGCTTTTGGACGTAAAAGAAAAAGGCATAGGCTATATGTTGTACCTATATAAAATCTAGTTATTTAATTAATCTATTTCTTTATTAAAGTTATTTGCTACTTTAATTAATATTAAATACTTGCACAGTTTTAACTCTAGAAGACCCATTTGCTTGCTGAGAGGTACACCAGACTCTGTGCAGCCATTATTGGAAATGATGTGATCACATGCAGGTAGGACACTCTGAGACATATATGTGGAGGCAATGATTTTCTTTGAAGCATATACATGTAAAAACGTCCTGATGATGGTTCTGCTTTTTACTGCTTCCCATATGACAAGTGGAAAGTATTCCTCTGGAAATAATGCAGGTTAGTGATATATCTCAGAAATTAGAGAAGCAAGCTGTCATCACATCTATAAAAATAGTGTCATGTGGTTAATGTGGGCTACTAACTATATAGCAGAAGTGATATTAAATATGTGCCCTCTCCTTGTATTCCAATCAAATAGCTGCCAACTTTCTGTGAATAGCTATGTAACATAGATGGGACTCATTCTGATTAAAACAGTATTCTACATTTCTCACTTCAGTGGCCTTCATGTAATTCTGCTTTAGCTAAAGCCAATTTTTTTTTCATTCCATCTTAGTTTGTCTAGTTTTCAGTGTGATGAGAATCCTCATAAAATCCATCCAAATTATCTACATCTCCAGCTTCCTAACAAATAAGAGTACAGTATTGTATTCTCAATGTGTCTTTTAAGGCTTTAGGTACACAGCAGCTATCCCTTAAAAACTGAACATAAGACCCAGACTTAGCTCCTTCTAAGTATCATTTGAAATACTAAAATATGGAACAGTACTTATCATAACTTTGAGAACATATTGGAGAAGAACATCCAGGAGATTACTTCCTGTTGAGTTTTATATTGTATTTTTTCACTGCCTCATCCCCTTGCATGGTGTTTTACTCTTTAAGGGACTGTAGAACTGTTCATATGTTAAAAGACATGACACTGAAATGGGTCCCTCTCACTGATCAACTATTAGCAGACTGTGATGGATTTGACTGTGGAAAAATTTACGTCTACTAATGTCTTGCTTCCCTTAGCAATTCCTGAGATGTTTTTAATGTGTCCTTCTGAAGTATCATTAAAATTATGGGGAGGCTGAGGCGGGTGGATCATGAGGTCAGGAGTTCAAGACCAGCCTGGCCAAGAGGGTGAAACCCCGTCTCTACTAAAAATACAAAAAAAAAAAAAAAAAAAAAAAATTATCCAGACGCAGTGGCAGATTACTGCAATCCCAGCTATTCAGAAGGCTGAGGCAGGAGAATCGCTTGAACTCAGAGGACAGAGGTTGCAGTGAGCCAAGATTGCGCCACTGCACTCCAGGCTGGGTGACAGAGTGAGACTCTCTCATTAAAAAAAAAAAAAAAAAAAAAAAGAAAGAAAGAAAGAAAGAAAAGAAAAAAATTTATGGACAAAATATGAATTAGTCTTTTGCAGATCCAGTTAGGCAAATTGGAAATATTCTTTAGGAATCTCCAAAATCTATTTGGGTAGTTATATACAATAATAACAATCTTTAGTAGGGAAAGAGAGAGAGGATAAACTTAGCAAAATCCAGGTCATTTTAAAGTAATGCCTTGCCATCTAAAATTTAGGAAATTAAAGAGAGACAATACAGTGTCAGTTGAAGAGTCTTTCTCCCATTCACTCAACAGATCAAATGTCCAACTCACTGAACGATGTGACAGAAAAATTCATTCTGTAACATCTGACTCAGAGCACTAGAAATGTTCAAATAATTATGATGAAGTCACCGCCCTTCTTCATGCCCTTAGCTGCCTTGCCTATTTACTTGCTATGCCTCCACTGAAAAGAGATTATTTTGTTTCAAGGAGGCTGTGAAAGGTACAAAAAAGTCCTGAAGTTTAAAGATTAGTAGTTTATTATGGCATATAACCACCAAGCATTCAAAAATCTGAATAAAAAATAGAGTAACCACTTTATTTCTTTTTTTAAGCAATTGTATTCATAATTTACAAGTAATAATTGTATTGATCTGTGGGGTACAATGAGAGGTTTTGATATATGTTTACAATATAGGATTCTTAAATCAGGGTAATGAACAAATCCATCGCCTCACAAAGTTTCAGTAGATGGGAGGAATATGCTTTAATGATCTATTGCACAGAATGGTGACTATAATAAATAATAATGCATTGTATATTTCAAAATTACTGAGTAGGTTTAAATGTTTTCAGCATGTTATTTCTGCCATGTGTATCATGAGCAGTGATTCTCTAAATTTGATGTGAAAAAAAATTATGGAGAGGCAAGAGTGCCATTATTAAAATGCAGATGTCTAGGTTTAGCCTCAACCTTAACATTCCTATAGCCAATGAATCTACATTTTCAGTATGCATCCCAGTTTATTCTGAAGTAGGTCTAGAGAAAACACTTTGAAAACATCATTAATATAGCAATAGTGTGATTAAGGTAGCATATGCATTGAATGTACTGAAAATTTAAAACACCAAGGAAAGTTTAAAGAAACTTGGTCATTTGTATTGTGACATTATTGTTATCTTTTCTGTAACCAACTTGTTTCAGATCTCTGCTCAAAGATAATCTTGCTGATGAAGCTTTCTTAAATAGACAAAAGTACTATCCACTCTATTTTCCTAGTTGTACCTAGTCGTACCTCTCTCTCTCTGCCCTTCACTATGGTGAAATACATGAGGCAGGGACTTAGTTTTGCTCATCCTTGTATCACAGTGCCTTGAATGGTTCTTGGAATGTAATAGATGTTTAGTAAGTGAATGCAGAATGGTTGCAGAATGGTTAGACTTGTTGTGATCATCTGCCTGCTCTCTCTTCTGACTTCTGCACTTTGTGAGGGTAATATAACATAGTTGAGTATTTCCTTAAAAAGACTTAGAAGAGAGTTTTGAAAGAACAAAATGAATTTCTAGAATCATTAAAAGTGAGGGCTAGAAAAGATGTCCAAATCACCTATTTTATAAATAAGAAAACAAAAGTTATGCAGTTCAACAAAAGAGAGAACTATCCATTGGAATGCTTTGGCAAAGCTAGTGATATATTCTACTGTCAAGTAAATATATTTGTTTGGTTGACGTTGGAACAGAGGAGAGAAGTAAAAGAAAATAGTGAAGGAACTCAAGAGTGGTATGTAGAACATCTATGGCAATTAGAAATTTGAGCAGTGGTGCATTTTTTAAATGCTTAAAAGTGAGTAAATAGAAACATGTAGAGTTCAGCTAGAGTTTTGAATGGAGCCAAGAGTGGCAGTTTTTGTTTGTTTGTTTTGCCAAAAACATGTTTGTCAAGAATATCATTTCCTTTTCAAAAGTTTCCAAATATGTGCAGTATTACCATTTTGTATGTCAACAAATACTATTTATTGATAGTTTGGTAAATTAATCTTCTTTAACCCATCTGTCTTGTTTACCTGAGAATTTTTGTTTTCTTAGTTTACTGCATTTGTTAAAACTACTTCTACAGATTAGTACTTAGCTTCTCTCTTTTCCTCTCACCGTGTCATTACATTTTGTTATATTGGGCTATTTCCCATTATTGATTTCCTGTAAATTCCTCATAACAGATCTTGTAGCAGAGTCCCTTTGAGAAAAGTAACTGAAAATTATAACAAATATTTTACAGGTACTTACTCAGCAAAACCTTTTAGCCAGCTTTGTTTTTTTTAATATTTAGAATCCATTCATCATTGGTTGCTTTGTTTTCTGTGTCACATTCTTATTATTTAAGTGACTAGTCTATTTAGGTACTAAGTTTTCTCTCATTTGTTTGTTCAGCTTATTTTTCTAAACTTCAAATGTTCGAACTATCGACCTTAGCTCACAGTCTCACATATTGGTGACTATACTAGAATAAATGTTTATTGTATACATCCCAGAATGTGTAGTGAAACTTAAGATTGAATGATGCATTTTGGAACCTATAATAATGCTCACATGTATGGTGTTTAAATTTTCATAACCACAAAAAGAAAGAGAAGCATGCAGCAGGATCTAAGAAGTAAGGGGTGAAGAACATGGAGAATAAAACTGAATGTTGACAAAGTCATGGAAAAAGATTAGAAGAAGCATTTCTCGTTTTGAAACCTTTTTTGAAGAATAAATCAGTTTCTTTAGGGTGATAAAAAGGAAAGAAGTATCCAAACAATTAAGTTTATGTGTTCTTTTCTAATTTTTTTTGTTGTGGCTTACTGTGAACAATCATTGTGAAATATTAAGCCTATAGTCAGTATCTTATATTAGTTTATATAAAGATTTAACTTAATCTACATTATACATCATTAAAATCAGCCAATTAGATTTAATGGATCTGTTATCTCAAGTTCCTCAGCTGCACTTGGTTTCTATACCCTTGAAATGCATACTTCCATACTCTTCACTGTGATGTTACAAGGATAATTTGTTTTGTATAAGGTTCTCTGAGCTCCTTTGAACAAAGCCCTAGGTAAATATAGCATAACTTTATGACAGCATTTTGGCTATGCTGAGGATTTATCAGAAAGTCACAAGCTATATGAAAAATTCGGGTAAGACTAGACAGGATCTTATAAGATAGAGAAGAAACCAATTTAATACACCATTCCCCTTTCCTTCCATAGAACATCTAGATCTATGCCGTCTGTAAGAACCAGATAAGGACCCATTTCTTCTATGAAACTTGTGCTGACTAGCATAGGCCATGACACTCCATTTCCTCATTTGTCCTTTACTCAGTAAACTATGGCTAGTGATATTTATGTAAGCATTTTGCTTGGATTGTTACAGGAACATTCCATGTGTATGTTCCTCATCTACTTCTATAGGACTATGAACTTTTTTCAGGAAAGACAGTGTTATTATACTGTAGGAGCATAGTGTAGGGAGATATGAGCATTCCCTAACAAGTAAGACCCCACCTCATCAAAGGGCAGAAGCTGCAGGGAGGTAAGAAGTGCCCAGCAGGAGAGGCCCCCAAGAGATGTGACTACCAGTGGGGCCCAGCAAGGGAGTCTCCTGAGAATCCACCCAAGTGCTGGTGATGTTGTAGAACTTTTTCCTTAGTTCAGCTAAGAGCCGGGTTCTTGTTACATGGCCATGAGAGATTAGGCTTGCAGACACTTTGAAGGGTGAGAAAAAAAATGGAATTTATTGGGAAAAGAGGGGATGAAAATGAAACAGGGGCCCTCGGCAAAGCCAGAGTCCTGCTAGTTGGCTTCCCCCTGGCAGACTGAATTCCAGTTTCCACCCCAGGAGAGAAGGGGTCAGGCTCCTCCCCTGCAAATGTTGTGAACCTCCCAAGGCTCACCCAACTGCACATTCCTTATACTATGCAGGCCTTGGAAGTTCTGTCAGGGAGCCCTTCCCACCTGGCTGTCTCAGTGAGAAGAGTCAACTTAAATCATCAAATAGGGCCAGACTGCTCAGAGCTGACTTTGGACGTTAGTGGGCAGGTGAAAACCTTTTGCCTCCTTTACGTCCCCTCTCTCACCCCTCTACCACCCTGGCCACTGGCAGAGTCATGGCTGACCTCCGCCCCAGTCTTTCATCTGGAGGAGAGAAGATGATCTGACATTCAATCAGGTTCTGTGTTTTGATCATTATTTGTAACAGATCATTTTCAATTGCTAATGACATGACAATCGTGATTTAATGTGACCACCAAAGTCTATTATTTAAGAGTGGCTCAAAACTTTGGAGGCTTATTTTCAATTTATGACTAAATTTCCATCCAGAAGCAAGAAAAAGATCATTTTTTACTAAATAAATTTTAAAGGAAGAATGGGAAACAAAAACAAATGCATTTTCTGATTGCTTAAAAAAAAAGTAAGATACCTTGGATATGTGGCCTTTCAGGGAATTTTTAGAATAACTGGGATGCTGCAATATTGGAGTTAGTCATGTACCAATTAAAATGAATAATATGTAAGGTTTGAGTGAATTTCATACATTTTAGAACAGTGAGCTTACTATTTATTTCTAGCAAAAATTTAGAAAGGGCCTATCAGACAGCATTTACAAAGGCACACCTCCAAAAGAGCTTCTCTGGACTTTCAAAGATGTTGCTTTCCCAGATACACTCCAGTGATTGTCTATATGTAGGCAACACTGAAGCCTGAGGGCTGGGTCATAGCTTGCTGGCAATGAGGTACGGTGTCCACCTGTGGAAGGAAGGCAGTGGCCTGTTTCAGGACTGTACTTTTTTTTTTTTTTTTTTTTTTGAGACAGAGTCTTGCTCTGTCGCCCAGGCTGGAGTGCAGTGGCGCGATCTTGGCTCACTCACTGCAAGCTCCACCTCCTGGGTTGACGCCATTCTCCTGCCTCAGCCTCCAAAGTAGCTGGGACTACAGGCGCCTGCCACCACGTCCTGCTAATTTTTTTCTATTTTTAGTACAGACGGGGTTTCACTGTGTTAGCCAGGATGGTCTCAGTCTCCTGACCTCGTGATCCGCCCTCCTTGGCCTCCCAAAGTGCTGGGATTACAGGCGTGAGCCACCGCGCCCGGCCTCAGGACTGTATCTTTTAACTGCCTTGGTCTGTTTATTATTATCAATGACTAGGTTGGATGAAGGCATAGATAATCATGTTTGTTTGTTTAATCCTGTAATGACACAAAGCTTAAAAGCAATACTGAATGGGTGGGATACCAAAATCAGGATTTTAAAAGCTCAGCAGAGATTGCAGTATGTGAGTAATACCTATCTAGCTCAGGAAGAGTCTACCCAAATATCTAATACAATCTTAGTTTGCATTATTAGGAAGAGGGCACCTGATTTGGAGAGGTAGTGGTACTGCTTTGCTGTGCACAGGTCAGACACAAGTGAATGATTTCCCTAAATACACTTTAAAAGTGTATGCTCCAGGAAATTAGTCATGTGGAGGATGAGAGAACTTGAAACCAACAGTATATGTTTAATGGGTAAGAGAAGACTCTTCAGGCATATGACAGAATCTGTAGAAACATGTATCTAAATACATTAGAACTCTTCAAAACAGAAGCACATTGAATAATGCAGTGTGAAAAATCCATGGTGTTATCTTGAAGGTCATGGCAGGTACTCAATTCACAATTATTGAAGTAAATTTAAAATCTAGCATTTTCACTTAAAATTTCATTAGACATTATCCTATACAACTATGATATGCTAATTAAGAGGATATTGCAAGTCGACAAACTCCAGAAATGAACATCTCTTATCTCTAGGAAACATCAACTAGAGGCTGAAGACGAGGTAGTGGTGGTGATTATACATGTGCATAATATAGGATATTTCACTGTGATTTCAATATTGTGAATACTGTAATCTTAAAGAAAGTAATCTAGCAACTAATGTTTTAGAGACATAAGTATAAAATCAAAATCATCAAAATATGGACTTATGGTGTATGAGAGCCTTGCTTTTAACTTCCAGCAAAACTAAATACAAGTTAGAGTATTTGGAATAAAGATATTGTTTTTATAGAACTTTATAAAATGAGTCACTAAATCTATGAGAAACGAAATGCAAATTTCTTATAAATAATTAAAAAGAAATCATTAAAGTATTTCTTACCACAAGATAAGAAATCTTCCATTCTGTTTCTATTTCACATAATCCTTCAATCTTTTTATATATGTACTCAAGATATACGCATTCTTTCTCTGCTTTTTTTTTAGGGTACTTTGAATCCCTATTGTGTGTTGTGGGATGACTCCAAAACGTAAGTGACAGATGTTTTCCTACATTACTTTGGGCTAAATTTTCAAAGCACATTAAGTTATTTCAGCTGCCTGCTAGTTAACAGGAATATAAGTCAGTGGGATGTTGCATTCAGAGAAAAAAAAAATCCTCTTTTTGAATCTTCGGGACAGCATGATGAATGTGTTTGTGTGTAATGATGCCATCAGGTTACATCTCAAGATACTATTGCATTACCTACTGTGTAAGGCACATTGCAATGTGAATTCCATGAGGAATTTTTAAAAGCTCTGATATTTTAGAATTTATAGAAGCTCGAATGCCATCTTAACATCTTGTCCTAGTAATTCAGCTTAGCATTGCAGAATAAAATAGCAAGCTCTATGGTCATTTAGCCAATATATTACTCATATGACCTTGAATCTATTATCAGAGTAATGCAATATTTATATGGTCCTTCCAAATTGTTTTGTCATAAAAACATTGAGTGACATTTAATTTTTTATTTGTATATTTTTGAATTCAGGCAGAAAAAATAATTGCACTAAATAAGTATGAGTAATTCTTCCATGTTATTTTTTTGTTTGTAGAAGTAATTGCAATATATCTAATCAAAATCACCTTTATTTTATTGATAATCCTGAGATTTTGATGTCTCAAAGAGCAGAAAAATCTGTAGTTAAGTCTTGGTTAGACTCCTATACTTTAAATACTTGTGTAGCTTACAACTTTTATTTTTTTGCTTGGTTTGATTTTGCATGAGGGGAGATAAATATCAATCAATCCCAAAAGTAATCCCACTCTATATATGCTGTCAGATGAAGCACCATATTGTTGGACTGTATGTATTCTAAGAATTTTCCTGGTATTCTTCACCCCTGATATGATCTACATCTGAGGTTTTGTGATGCTACTTGTTTCTCACCAGAGAGTCTAGAAGAGGAGCATTTTTAGAATCTCTAGGAAAAGATCGAAACCTCGGACAATTTTCTCAGTCCTAGGATGCTGATATAATTTAAATTACAATTAATATTAAACATACTTTTTTGCTATAGGTTCTGATACTCTGGGTATCCTTTACTACTACTAGTCCAGTACAATAGTTAAGTACAGAGAATTCCAACTTGCCCTGTTGATAACATGAGCTGGATAGCCTTACTGATGTGATTATTATTTTTTTCTTTTTGGAACTTTACAGACAAATCCATGATAGTAAAATTTTTGCAAGCTTTCTCTCTCTACCAATAGCCAGAGAAGAATTTGGTGGTATAATCTAAGGTGCACTTAGTATGTTATATAGCCAAGGGAAAAATAAAATGCTATAAAAATCTAGTTGAATGTTTTCGGCCCAAGAAACATGTGCTATCTTGAACTCCTGATTTTAGTTTCCGTATCTCTGTGAATAATAAGCAACTTTGACTTAGTTTTATTATTATTATTTTTTTTACTGGGTAGAATCTGCTTCTTTGTTGATCTAAACGGGGGAAAGTGTTAGTTATTCCAAAAGCCCCTTAAGACTATTAAAGGGACACTGCAACAAGAGATAGTTCCTTATTTTGTGCCTCCTGTTGGCTACTTTTCATAGACAGTATAAGGTGTTAAGTTGAATTTATCAAACTATTGGTTTCTGAGGTCAGCATTCACCTGAGGAATCAATCACACCTCCCTAACATCTGCTGGTAACATGACTCTTATCTATCACGAAGAATGTCTCAGCTTTACAACATTCAGCTTCTAAGTTGTCCTTGAAGATAACTATCCAGGGAGAGGAAATGTGTTTAGTTGTCTTTCAAAGAAGATAATCTCAAGGGATTGGTGTAGTTCATGTTTTCTTGATGTATCCGAAAAGTGATCAAAAACCTTCCCATTGTGACAGAACTTCTTTCCCATCACAGTTTTCGCTAGATTGTTTCATTATTAAAAGTGTTTTTCTGGGTGAGCTTTAAACAATGAAGGTTAAAGCAACTTTATTTCCTTTCTTCACATTTTTTCTTCTATTTTGACTATATTTATATATATACAATAGTTTTATTGACGTAATGATATTGAATTTGAGTATAGGTCCTCTAAATATAATTAATAGTGAAGAGATACTGCTACTTCTTTTTATACAGAAAACGGCTGACTTAAATATTTTCAAGATTGCAGCAACAAAGTTCAAATTAGAAGTTGTGCTTTAATTTTGGTTTATCAAGTTGCTGTTATTTTTAATTTTTAAAAATTGATTTTTAATTACAAAAGCAATGCACGAGTATTTTTTACTTGTAAAACTTTAAGGCAGAACTGTTAATTTAAAGAGCCCCACTGATCATCACCATCTTGGGCCTCCACATCCACCCGTATCTCTAAGATCATTCCTATTTACATTTTGTTGTTCATAATCTCATATATCCATTTATACATTGACGTGTATTCATTCATAGACATTCACACTATTTTTAAATAAATGTTTTCATATTGTATGAACACTTGACAATCTCAATTTTAAATTCAACAAATATCTTGGAAAATTTATTTTACACTACCTATATTTCATTCCTCGTATCTGCTGCATTGTATAGGTATATCAAAGTTGATTTACTATTCTCTATATTGATGACTATTGGCATGATTTCTAATTAATTTTAGTCTCTAAACTGTGCTTCTGTGTATCTCCTTGTACATCTCTCCCTGAGGATATCTCTGCTCACATAATCCAAAATGTTGCCCTGTTGTTCTCTTTATATAACCCCGTTTGATACTGTCACAGCATGCATTCCTTTTTCTTATTTTTGTTTGGTTACCACCTGTCTTCCTCACTAGAAAATAAGCACCATAAAAGAAATACTTTGTCTTTCTTATTCATCACTGCACTGTTGATGCCTACTATACCTGCATATAGGATACATTCGATAAATATTTATTGGCTTCTTTGGTAAAAGAATGAATGTTTGCAGGTTTCATAGGTACATTTTCTATCTAAGAATTATTCCCATCTCTATTTGATTTTATCAGTTGATAAATATTTCTAGCAATTATTAGACCTAACATTGGAAATTTGATGGAAGAATGTTTCAGCTTGTTAAATAGTAAGATCCATTATAAACAATTAATTTTATTTCCAAGGGTAATCTATTACCCAGATTATCTCAAACAAAGGCATTTTATTTTACTATCATTAGACAAAACATCTTTAGACAATTTAGAAACATATATTTGTTTTGTTCTGGCTCACTAATTAACAAGATATTGAAAATGCTTCATCGTATGTGACGGATGAAATAAATTCAAAGTAATTTTCTCACTTCAGACATAGGCTTATTGTAAATCGGAGAATATTTTTTATTCAATAGATGCAGAAAAGACCTTCGATAAAATTCAACACCCCTTCATGCTAAAAACTCTGGATAAACTAAGTATTGATGGAACATATCTCAAAATAATAAGAGCTATTTATGGCAAACCTACAGCCAATATCATACTGAATGGGCAAAAGCTAGAAGCATTCCCTTTGAAAACTGGCACAAGACAAGGATGCCCTCTCTCACCACTCCTGTTCAACATAGAGTATTGGAAGTTCTGGCCAGGGCAATCAGGCAAGGGAAAGAAATAAAGGGTATGCGACTACGAAAAAAGGAAGTTATATGTTCTTTTAAAGTGGCTTACAAAGTTATCATTTGAGTGATTGGTAATTTGCACATTCTTTGAGCTACTCTAAATTTGGATTTTGAGTATTAGATCATGCGTGGTGACTACATTTCCTGGAAAACCTATAATCCCTCCATTAAATTAGCCTGTGGTCTTTCTCTACGGATCTTGTAACCATCCATCTAATACTCTCAAGTCTGTGAAGGACTACGTTTGTTTTCAGAAAATGTTTCATTAATCCATTTGTAATTTATTTACCCCTTGTCGTTGAAAACAAAAGCTTCTAAGGACTAGACTTCCCCATTTTTTCTTCATTTCAAATTGATTTATTGGAGTTGGGAGTAGCAACAGTCACATCTTGACTGAGACTGACACTGGCTTGTTTTCTCTCAAAGTTAAGTAATTGAATTGAACTAATTTCTCTCCTTTGCTTCCATTATCCTTATTTATTCATAACCAGGATATCTTTCTGTCCCTTTGTCATTCATCCTGGAAGTCAAAATTTCATTTACCTCACAGTGTAACTCCTAGCAAATATAAAACTAACACTTCAACCTCATCTTCTTATTTCAGGGAAGTTGACATCATTTTTTTTGCTCTGTGAATGATTGATATATCTATACATTAGGAAGACACAATATTATATACCTTAAGAAAAATATGTTCCTCTTAGAAATTTTAAATACTTATACAAAGTGTTACTATTATTGGATAGCCAACCTTTCCCTGCAGGGAATAACCAAATGATAAAGCTCTTTTATATGGCTCTGTTCAAACTGGGATAGAGTGGGACCAAACTAAGATGAACAGAAAATAATCTTCTTACAAGTATGATACAGGAGCAAAAAGAACAAGAAAGAGGTCTTGTTGGAGACTTCATTTAAGCAATTAAGAAATAAACCAAGAATAGTAACCACGTAAAACAGCAATATCATGGTCTCATTGTTTGGAGAGAAATGTGGAAACATCCTCTACAGACTCATAATTACCTAACTGAAGCATTTTCATGAGCAGCAATGAAAAAAAAAAGTCTGTATTAAAAATATTTAACAGTGTATAGCCATCATTCCAGTAGAAAACTATTTCTAGAATTTCCTGGTGATTCAATTAACCGTAGACAGGATTTGAAAACTATTTAACTTCAAGAAGTTACGTTACCTTTGTAGTACAGGTTGGTCTGTTTAGTACATGTTACATTATTGCAGTCGATACTTTAGAAAGAAATCTCAATTGTATGACAAACATATGATGTTCAGTCTTCTAAATTAACATTGTTATGTGCAGTCTGTATGTCCAATATATGTTCTAGGTGCCAGCATGTTCCATTTTACTGGATAGTTCCTAAGGTCTTGTAGTTGTTCTTTTCTGTAGTTAGAAGGGTAAAATAATAACTAATTTTGGCTGACACTTGTAACCTTGCCTCAGTAGGTATATTCGCAGTCAGTATGTTGCATAACTGCAGAAACAGATAAGTTAAATTTTTGGAATTTGCATCTAAGATGCTAAAATTCCATAGAACTTTCCATTATCCATTCAGATCCAATCATTAATTCTCTAATATTATAAAACTATGTTATGCTTTTTGTCCCTTGATTATATTCACACTGAAAATACTGAAAATACTAGACCTTTACGTTATCAAAATACTAGTCCTTATAAAGTAAAATTTACCTGATCTCCAAAAAATGAAATTTATATTATAGTCAAAGATGCTAATGCCAAACTTTAGAATGGTTCTTGGTTTTCAGATTTATTGTGGATAAAATGTTTGCTTCTGTTTGCAAAGCAACCCTGCTCTTCTAGAAATATTACAAAAAGCAATAGAAAAAATTTAATTTTCTAAGAAAATAGAAATACAATTAAAGATTTATTGGTGAGAAACTAAATGAAGCTTTTACTTTTTGCTTTTCTATTTATACTATACATTATTTTTTGAAGTTTTTTCATATTCACAATTGTGTGTTTTCTCATAAAGCCATTATAATTCAGCTTTCTTCAGGTAAATTTTTCTTTTTAATTTCTTAAAATTTAAAAAATTATCTTGGAATGTTTTAAGTTACATCATAGATTTTATGATTTTAAATCTTAAATGCTTAGTTTCTTAAGGGTGTATTATTAAATTTGTTAGCACATAAGCAATTCTTTTTTAACTGATAACGCTTACATAAATGCTTCTAATATTATTAGCAACCCATTATGTCCATTAGCGTGAGCTATAAAGTTCAAGAAATGCTGCATCATGCCCTCAACACAAATTCTCTGGGCTAACATTAGGAATCAAATGGCACCATGTATTTTTTTCATTGTAATTCTCACCTTGTCCATCTAACGTTGGGGTTTGCACACTACAACCTGTGTCACAAATACAGACTGCTTCATGTTTTTGTAAATAAAATTTTATCAGACACAGTCATTCTTATTTTTTTATGTATTGTCTATTGCTTCTTTGGTACTACAACTGCAAAGTTGAGTCACAACAGAAATCATAATGTCTGCAACTCCTAAAATATTTACTATTTAGTCTTTTATAGAAAAAAAAAAATTGCCAGCCTCCGCCCCAAACAGTGCTTTCCAGAACTTTATATATCTGGGCACACAGAAAATATTGATTATACATCATATTGAAGTAAATGAATGAAATATTTGCAAGCAGGGTAAGGGTAGGATGTCCAAGGCTAGAGAGGATCAATATCTCCATTAGTTCTGGAAGTTCTCTGTCACTTTTTGAAATATAGATTCACCCATAATTTGTCTTATTCTCGTCTGTAATACCGAATAATATTGTTTCCTATCCTTTTCATCTCATAACCTCTCTTCCATAGTTCTACTTTTTTCCCCTCTCAGTTATCTATTTTAACTTACTTTCAGTTCATTAATTCTCTCTTCAGTTTTGTCTAACCTGTTATTTAATTATCCATAGAGTTTTAAATTTGGGTTATCGTCATTTTTTATTTCTAGAGTTTCCATTTAATTACTTTTGATCTGGTAGATTACTTTCTAGGTTTTTCTTTTATGCAGATTTTTGTAATCTGTTGTATTTCTTTTAATGTATTAAGCATAGTTATTTTGTAATCTGTGGCTGACATGTCTTATATTTGAAACTTTTGGGGTTTGTTTCTGCTCTCTTTTATTTCTTCCAATTCTCACTCATTGTACTTTATCTCTTAGTGTGCTAGGTTATGTCATGTTAATTGTCCTTAACAAACTATTGGTGAGAATTCTTTGAGGCCAAGGATAAAAGTGCATTCCTCCAAAAACAATTCGTGTTTGCCTCTGCTTATTGCTTGTTGATACTGCATTAACCTAGGATCCCTTAAGCTAAATAGAGTCTAGAGGTTCCCTGCATCACTCAAGTGTTGTGAACCCAAGCTGCAAATCCTAGCTGGATCGTTGTCACATTTTTCCACATATAGTTCAGAATTTATAGAAATATTCAAATGGGAAAGTTGATCTGAAAAAAATCTTATTGCTGGAAATTGGAAATTTAAATCCATATCTCCTCATATGTATAGTTGTTGAGTAATACATCTCACATCTCATAGCATGCCTGTAGAGAGTGCTGCCCTAAAAAGCTTTGTGTATATATCTTTTATAATCCTTATATTTTCTGCTTTATTTTGTAGCAATTTGATATTTCTTTTTAGACTAAAGTATTTGAGGACTAGAAGTGTGTCACATTCATTTTTGTAAATTATACTTTGTTTACTGAAGAGATTTGCAACTAGTTATCAGTAATGTGTTCATTCATTTGACAAATGTTTCTTGAGAACCTATTATTTGTTCTGCTGTTTAAGGTGTCTGGCACATATATCAGTGAATAAACAAAAATAACTTTTTTATGAGACTTAGATGTGGGAGGAGCTGGAGGATGAGAAGGATATAAACATGATAGATATATAAATTATGTAATGTGTTAAAGGGTAAGAATTTCATGGGTGGATAGATCAAGATGAGAGTAGGTAATGCCATTTAATTCAATTGACTTTTTCATATTCCTTTGACTGACTTACTCCAAGATTCCACCATTCATTTTTACAATTAATGTTTACTTAGCAAGCATCGAAAATGTGTAAAGGATCCAGGATCCATCTCCGGCTTTCATGAGCCACCTAATTAACTGTTACTTTTTTTTTTTGAGACAGAGTCTCGCTCTGTCACCAAGGCTGGAGTGCAGTGGCACGATCTCGGCTCACTGCAATCTCTGCCTTCCAGGTTCCAGCGATTCTCCTGCCTCAGCCTCCTGATTAGCTGAGATTACAGGTACATGCCACAACACCCAGCTAATTTTTGCATTTTTAGTATAGACGCAGTTTCACCATGTTGGCCAGTCTGGTCTCAAACACCTGACCTCAAGTGATCCACCCACCTCGGCCTCCCAAAGTGCTGGGATTACAGGCATGAGCCACTATGCCTGGTCTTAATTAACTGTTACTTTTGGTCATTGAGTTCTCTGTCCATTTCAGCTAGCTTTCCTCTAGTGTTTGGTCTTTCATCTTTTGTCTGCTGTCTGCCTTTCCCTCTGGCCCCACGGTGATTGTTATCCCAACTATCCAGTTAAATTATATAATGCTTGAGAAGAGGTAGATATAAACTATGAAATGAAAACTAAATATTTTCTGAAATTAAGATAGCTAAGAATTCTGGCCAAAGAGATCTTTATTTATTACGAAAGGAAGAAAAACCAAGGAGCCATGTCTGTTAAAACAAAACAAAGCAAACTACTAAAGGTGTAGAATCTACTCTCTGATATTAATTTTCTAGCATGGTAATAAAATTCAGAAATGAAAACTGGCTTTGTTCATAGATATTTCTAAACCGAAAATATTGCCAGTGATATCTAGATTACTATATCCTATAGTCTATCGTTTAGCATATGAATAATGATCTGGAAAGACAACAATTTTAAAATAAATAATATTTTTCAAAATTCCTCTCTATAGTTTACTGAAAATCTTATAGGAGATAGGGGCTTTCAGTTTGTCAGTAAACATTTTCTATCTATTTGAGGTTATTCAATTGAAAATTTGCATCAAATTTTTAATTAGTAATATGAAATAAAGTATGATAATAAAAATAATTGCAATATATCTCATCACTCTAAGCTCCAGATTACTGAAAACATCAAAATGGGCATAATATTGCCTATGGCATGGAGGTGAATGATAAGAATCAACAAAAAAGTTCTCTAACAATGCTTGGTCCAGTGACTACAGTATGGGAGGTGCTCAATAAAGGTTTGGGGTATGCATGAGTTGTTTGGATCGTTGAGTGGCTTGTGGAAGAATCTACCAAGGAAGGATAGTTATTCCTATTCTCTTGTTTGAACAATGGGTCTTAGGTATCTTGAAAAGTTATTTTTTAAAGGTATCATATACTTTGGGAAGAATTTCCAGAGTGTAAAGGAAAAAAAATACCCTTGGTGAATATATTGCGAAAGATGCCAACCAGAAGATTCCTACATGTCATAGGAAGCTCTCATCAGTGTCTCTACTGTGTGAAATGTACACTTTGCCTCATCCATTTCTCCTTATTCTCAGAAAGTCATTGAAGTCGGTTTTGAAAGTATTTACTTAAACAAAGTGCTCTAAAAATCAATAATAGCAAAACTTGGAATTCATCCCATATTTCTCACCAATTTAGACTGTTCTCAGGGACTCTGGGATGATTTCAGGAGACCTTTACACAAGAATTTTAAAGTAAAATTATGTTATTAATATATTAATGGGTATAGTACTAATAAGAGCAACACAGAGCTGGCTGGTAAGGATAGGCCCCTGGGTAACCTCTCTTAATTTTCTAATGTCTGTGGTTCTATTTTGAAAAGATTTTATATTGCTGAGAATTTATATTAGGTAATTTTAGCACTGTATTTTTCCAGTCATTTGAATGACTCAGACTAATTTTTTTTTTCTATTTTAGCTTTTATAAACAAAAGACTGGACATTTTCCTTAATATTTAATTTGATATTTCCTTTTCTTATTTTAAACCCCCAATTCAGAATTGCTCACTTGTACTATAGTTAATAACCATTTTGCAGGTTTGGTGTTCCTCAGTAATTAAAGGTACCTAACATTGACTGTTTTAGACATTATTAAAAAGCAATCTATTATGAATTTTCAAATATCTCCTAAAATTCTTACTAATATATTTATCTAATTATTTAAAATATAGATTTGAATGAACATCGGTAAAGATAAGATAAATTTAAAGAAAATTATTTTAAGGTTTGGTAATAAATATACAGGTTATTAATCCAACTTTGGAGGCCATTGAGGAAAAGTAATAGAATAAAAATGCATGTATCAATAATGATTTTGATTAAAAAAAGAAACCTTCTGTTTAATGATTTTCATTTGATATAATGGACATAAGTAATTATACCTGAGGGTTGTAAATCAAGAAATAATATTTTAAAATTTATATTTGGAGTCAAATTGAGATTTTATTGCAGACAATATATTTTGCAAAGAATGAAAACTAAAGATGGCATTTAAAATATACATAAACATGGTCTATAAAAAAGTAATTTGGAAATTTACATTTTAGAAGACATTAGTATCTTCAATATAATAATAAAGCACAATATTGCCACTATATAGTATATAGAAAGCTGTCTGCCCACTCTCTCTACTTTGTACAAGTGGTTCTTTTTCAGTATGAACTGGTGTTGTTCAGATGTTTTTTGATACTCTTAGTAGAACTGGGCATTGGTAAGAATTAGGCAAATTTCATTGCCCTGAATTTTCACTAGTGTAGTAAGCTAGCAGTAGTCCGAAATGTGATGTACTTTGTGGGCTAATTCAAAGAAGATGGCACTATTTCCTGCCACTAATATTTTGTCATTATAATCTATAGCAGTGAGATTATGTTTACTAGGTTTTATGATACTGTGTTTGAGAATACAGCCAAAGGTTTGAAAGTTAGTGCCAAATTTTTTATTGGTTTGGTTGGGTCTTTTGGAGAACAGGAAGAGGGAAATAGGAGTAGCACTGAAGAAAGATGTCTAAAAAGTGCATTTTTGTTTGTTTGTTTGTCAGAAATTTTTATTTATTTAAAGAAATAACATTGGTTATTGATTAGACATATATCATTATGGTTTAGGGTATGAGATATAGAGTCCAATGCGGTATTATTAGTTTAATGTGTATCTTCTTGTGGCAATAGTGAACAGTTTCAAAAGATGAATACATAATTTAAAGGGGGAGAATGACATAGCATTTTTAACCTTTTCATGCCAGGAATTGCTGTGTGTGGATATCTGTGTGCTGAGTCAAAGAGGCTTAGGCTTTTTTTGTTAGAAACGTAATTGTAATAAAGTACCATGTAGTCTCAGAATTCTGTCCAACAAGGTACTACTTGCTAAAGTCTATAACCTGTCAGCTTCCTTTCCAGAATTATACACACATATAGATCCTTTACACGTTATAACTTGAGCCTACACTAAAATTGGAATTCAGAGAAACACCCAAGACTGCTCTGGTATCTGGTACCTACAAAAGGAATTGCATTTATTTTCTTTCATTGTTGTGAACTTCAAATCTCAGGACCCGGTAGTTGAGATTTAAAAGATAAAAAGTTTAACATTACTGTTCTAAATTCATTACCATTCACCTCTCCTAATCTAGAAACATATGGAAAATAGAAGAATATCTGATAATCCAAACAGCTTTGACATACTGAACTGATGTTAGTGCTATGGTCTGAATGTTTGTGCCACCCCAAAATTCATATGTTGAAACTTAATCCCCAATGCAGTGGTATGAGAGAGGGGGACATCTACGAGGTGATGAGCTCATGGTATTTTTGCTCTCATGTAAAAGACCCCAAAGAGCTTGCTTATCACTTCTGACATATCAAGAAACATGGAAGGCACTATCTGTGAGGAATAAGCACTCACCAAACACCGAATCTGCTAGTCCCTTGATCTTGGACTTCCCACCATCCAATAAATTTCTGTTGTTTATAAATTACCCAATGTAAGATACTTTGAACCCAAATGAACCATGAGAGTTGAAAAGTCAAAAGAGAATTATTTATGAAAAAAGAATAGGTAGAAAAATTGGAAAATATCTTAGACAACTGGCATGTATCGCAGCTAAAAGAAATACAATACCTTTGTTTAGAAAGGCTTGACTACCCATGAGTCTACGTCACAGGTGAGCAACTATCCTTTTAGTAATTACTGTAATTAAAAGATATTTCATGCCTTAGCTTAATGTATTTCCCGTGTTGATAGATCTTTTCAGCCTGACCTGAGTACAGATCACAAGCCGCTAATATGTATGATCTCCTTCAAAAACTAAGGACAAGAAAATCTATTTTCTATAGTTTCAGGCATGCAAAACTGAACAGACTGTCTTAAATGGAATTGGTTTTCTCAGGGAGGTCTCTCCCTTTCGTGGATTTCTTTGGATCCTTCCTATATGACCCATTTCACTTTTTCCAACACCTGTATAGTTCTCAGAGCAGAGTAGCTATGTAATATTTACTGAATTGAAATGGAATGAAGTTTTTAATTTTATGATAAATTTAAATAGGTTTTCTCCTTGTCTTTATTGACACATATGTTATACAAAAAGTGTCAAGTTTTATGTATCAATATACATAAAAAATAAAACACAATGTCTGAGTTGATAGGTAATCTAGTTCAATATATACAATAAAGCAATCTTATGTGTTTCTTTGTTGTTGTTGCTGCTGTTGTTGTTGTTGTTGTTTTGAGACGGAGTCTCGCTCTGTCACCCAGGCTGGAGTGCAGTGGCGCAATCTCAGCTCACTGCAACTTCTACCTCCCGGGTTCAAGCAATTCTCCTGCCTCAGCCTCCCAAGTAGCTGGGACTACAGGCAGGTGCCACCACGCCCGGCTAATTTTTTGTATTATTAGTAGAGATGGGATTTCACCATGTTGGCCAGTCTGGTCTAAAACTCCTGACCTCAGGTGATCTGCCTGCCTTGGCCTCCCAAAATGCTGGGATGACAGGCATGAGCCACTGTGCCCGGCCAATCTTATGTGTTTCTGAAAGTTAAAATGTTCTTGCTCTTTTTCTTTTCTTTCAAGAGAGAAAAAAGTTTATTTTGCCACAGAAAATGCAAAGTGATTCCGTGTTCATGGGAGGAGTTCATAATTCAGGCTCTTATTTTCACACTGCCTTTCAACAACACCTACGCCACCCAGAATAATAATGTGCTAAGCTGCAGTGCCTGCAAAGTATTTCAATAAAAGAAGGAAATTATTTTCATAATTACTGCTAAGTTCTTAATTTGTTCTGCTAAATGGTAAATCAGCCATGGTTAGTGAAAGAAGCAATTCTTGTGTGTTGATATTACAGGTTTAGAAAAGGAGGTTTGCAGTTGTCTTGAAATACTAAAGAATGATAATTTAATTTAAGAAGACAAAGGGTTAATTAGTGGAAGTTCTTTGAAGCTCCACAGAGGAAGTACTGCATTGCTTTCTGATATTTAAAATGCTCAGTAAAGTCATTTACAGGTTTCTACTATTATTGGAAGTAGACAGCAGTATTTTCTAATGAATTGTATTGCAATGTGTCTGCAGGACAGAAATCAGTTCAAACTATAATTAAACTTGTCAAAAATATTAACATGAGGTATATATTGAGACCTACTTTGAACACAGGCATAATCATTGACTTTATAAAGAACGTGTGCTATTTCAGATGTTTTCATGATGAATGTCAATTAGGTGCTCATAAATTGTATATTAAAGGGAAAATTTTTGAATGAGTGAATATTTATATAATTTTTTTCTGAGCTAATCTTTCCCTTACAGGATACCTAGAAATACATGGACACTTCTTAGCCTCTATTGTTAGGGTTAAGTAAATTATTGATTCACTAATGTATCTCATTATCCAGCATCACTGGAAAATAAAAAAATAAAAACTTATTGCTGATAAAGGAATTTCCAGTTAAGTGAGCTTATCTCTTTTATAACCACTTTATAGTTCTACTTATTTAATTTATCTTTGTAGGATGTACTTCACCTCCTGTATTGTGAGCATGGTCCAGGCTGAGATAATGCTGCTGCCCTAGAGCTCTGGTTCTTTCTCTACCAAATAGGAGTGTCTCTCAATCTTGGCACTGCAGGGTGTTAAGCAGCATACCTGGCTTCCACCCACTGGATGCCAGTAACTCTCCTGACCCTCTTAGTTGTGATGGCCAAACATGTCTCCAGATATTACCAAATGTTCGTGAGGGTGGGGAGAGGCAAAATCACCCCAGGTTGAGAACCATTGATATAGGGGAACTTGTTGAAAATTCAAATTTTTGCCCCCAACTTAGAATAACAACCTCTTGGAGCTATGTAAGTACTGTGTGCATTTTTGTTTTTCTATTTTATTTTGTTTTTTAGCAAGGTAAACTTTCCAAGTGGTTATAACACACATTAAATTTGAGAATCATTATTCAAGTAGCCTTCTCTGCTTTTCGTTTTCTAAACTTCTATGACCTAGCTGCAAATCAAATAGCTAAACTGAGTGTGTAACCTTAATATTACATGTATTTCAGTTATGTGGGTTATTCAATACCTCATCTCCAAGAAAGTGCCTGGACTATGAGGTCATCGCCTTCTTTAGTATCTCTGGGACCTCGTCTGTTGTTGAGCCTGTTCGGAAACCTGGCTGCAGTAAATTTGACTGTAATAATGTCCTGTGCATACCAAAATGATGAGTGATGTCATTGGACAGGCTATCCTTTGGCTGAAAGTGCACTATGGCCTTGCTTTCCAGTATATGTAATGAATTTTCCCAGACTAATCAAATAAATAACAACCATAGTGGATGAGGACATAGCCATTTACTCATTCACTTTTTCACTCACTCATTTATTCATTTATTATTTGATTCTTTCATGCATATATTTATTCAAGAACCATTCATTGGGTACCCAAAATGTTGGTACTGGGGACACAAATAGTGAACAAGGTATAGAACTTGTAATCTGTAGGGGAAATGTTAGATATGCGGCCACAAAGTCAAATAAAGATCATGGTTTTCATTAGCAAAGGGCTATACCTGAGCTAATTAGCTATGAAAGGTTAATTAACAACTTACCTATTCAGCAAAAGAAATAATATCTTGATTGTTTGGATTGTTTGGATTGATTGCAACCATCATGCAATGCCTAATGGTTGCCCCAATCACAGTTCATGCTATAGGGGAAATTAGCTTTACAGTGCTATAAACATATTGCCCATATTCTCACTATTAGAAAGAAGAAACTTTCCTGAAATTTGATTAAATTAATGGTTTAATTTCAGGCATAAAAGTATATTTAAAAATGCCTTCCAACATGAACAGACACTTCTAAAAAGAAGACATACATGCAGCCAATAATCATATGAAAAAAGGTTCAACACCATTGATCTTTAGAGAAATGTAAATCAAAACCACAGTGAGACACCATCTAACATCAGTCAGAATGGCTATTACTAAAAAGTCAAGAAATAACAGATCCTAGCGAGGTTGTGGACAAAAAGGAATGCTTATACACTGTTGATGGGAGTGTAAATTAGTTCAGCCATTGTGGAAGACAGTGTGGCAATTCCTCAAAGACCTAAACACAGAAATACCATTTGACTCAGCAATTCCATTACTGGATATATACCCAAGGTAATATAAATCATTTTATTATAAAAACACATGCATGAGTTTGTTCATTACAGCACTTTTCACAATAGTAAAGACATGGAATCAGCCAAAATGCCCATCAGTGATAGACTGGATAAAGAAAATGTGGTACATATACACCATGGAATACTATGCAGCCATAAAAAAGAATGAGATCATATTCTTTGCAGGGACGTGGATGGAGCTGGAGGCCATTGTCCTTAGCAAACTAACACAGGAACAGAAAACCAAATACCACAGGTTCTCACTTCTAAGTGGGAGCTAAAGGATTAGAACACATGAATACATAGAAGGAAACAACACATACTGGGGTCTTTTGGAGGCTGGCGGGTGGGAGGAGGGAAAGGATTAAGAAAAACAACAGTAGGTACTAGGCTTAATATCTGGGTGATGTATAGAATGCAAGAAACCCCCATGATACAAATTTACCTAATTAACAGACCTGACTTTGTACTCCTGAACTTAAAATAAAAGTTAAAAAGTAAATAAATAAAAATTAACCTTCCATATAGTCTATTAATTTTAAATAAAAATCATGTTAAATGTTTGGAGTATTTTTGACATGATTAAAAAAATGTACAAAAATAACTTTTAATTATAAAGTTGGAAAATAATGTTTGAATGAGCCATCTGTTTAAGTTCCTCCAAAGCCTGTTTCTCTATAAGCAGTCTGCAAATGTGGCCCCTCTTCCTGAGTCCTAGATTTCCATTTTTTAAGCTTCATCAGAGATTTCAACAGTTAAACCTTTTGTCTCCAGCTTCTTCAGTCTTGGCCTCCAGAGACTTCTTCAACTTTGTTAGCAAAGATTCTCCAGTATCTCTTAAAAACAAATAGCCTCCTTTTAACCTATTTAAATTTTGTCATGAT
Source organism: Gorilla gorilla gorilla (assembly GCF_029281585.2). NCBI lineage: Eukaryota > Metazoa > Chordata > Mammalia > Primates > Hominidae > Gorilla > Gorilla gorilla. Next base: position 93,208,781 of record NC_073229.2, read on the forward strand.
CTTCACAGGCTTGAGTCATCTGTCCTATTCTCTTTACCCTTCTTCAAGGTCAATGTCTTGCCTAAAGGAGTACCAGAAACATCTAGTGTCCAGATCACTTCCATTGTCTATTTTGGGGAAAGATAGAAACAGTAAACTGACCGCATATTCTTATTAAATTGTTGATTTGAAGTAACGTTCTAATTAACTTTTCATGAGTTTATGTCTTTCACCAAATAGACTGTAAATTTCTTAGAAATTGAGACTCAAATTTTATTCATCTTCCAGCCCCATCCCCACCCCATTCCAAACCTGTACCTACCTCTGCACACAGAAAGTTATCCAAAAAGACTTTGGAGATTTGATTTTTTGATAATAATTGTAAGCAACATGTGTAAAAAAGATTTTGTGTGCAAGTTACTGGCTGGGCACTGAGGACATACATATTAATAAACACAGATCCTTCCCTTAAGAAGTTACAGTTAGTGATGAAAACAGGAAAGTAAAGAGACGGTTACAGTTAATAAGCAAAAAAAGTACATAGAAGGCAGAACCAATCAGACTAGGGGACCCAGGGAGGTCACTCACAAGAAATGATACCTGAGTTGGTTTGTGAAGACATTGGACGATTAAATGTTAGGTGGGTGACTGGGGGAGAGAAGGGGGAGAACGTTTTCAAAAAAGAACAAGGAGTGTGTGTAATGGTACAGAAGATAGTATTAGAGCACTTACCTTGTTGAGAAAGGAGCCAAGGTTTGGTGGGGAGGGGTGGTCAGCCGAGATTCAGGGGTAGAGCAGTAGACAGCCTAGGTTCAGGAGGAGAGGGAGTAGGAAGCCGACATTCAGGGGTGGAAGGGTGAACAGCCTAGGTTCAGTGGAGGAGGGGTGGGCAGCCTAGTTTCAGTGGACTGAGGAGGATAGCCTTGGTTCAAGGAAGAGCGGGGTGGGCACCCTAAGTTCAGAGATAGAGGGGACTGGAAGCCTACCTTCAGGGGTACAAGGATGGGCAGCCTAGGTTCATGGAGAGAGGGGTGGGCAAAGCAGGCTAAGGGAGAGAGAGGTGGGCAGCCTGAGTCCAGGGAATTGAGGTAGGCAGCCTTGGTTCAGCGGGAGAGGGTTGGGCAGCCTAGGGAATGGGATGGGGTGGGCATTCTAGGTTCAGTGGTAGATGGGTGGGTTTTCTAGGTTCCAGAGGAGAGGTAGTGGGCATCTTCGGTTCAGGAGAGTCATGTAGCCTGGGTTCAGGGGAAGAGAGGAATGTGCAGCCTCAGTTTAAGGAGGAGATAGGCAGCCTAGGTTCAAGGGATAGAGTTTGGGCAAACTTTGTTCATAGATAGAGTGGTTGGGCAGCCTAGGTTCAGGGGGATATGGGGTTGGGCAGCTTAGGTTCAGGGGGAGAAGGGCGAGAGGCCAAGGTTCAGGGAAAGAGAGGGACAGATAGCATAGGTTCAGGGGGAGATGGGTGGGGAGCCCAGGATCTAGGGAGTGGGGTGGGCAGCCTGGGTTCAGGGGGATATAGGGTGGGAAACCTAGGTTCAGGGGCTAGTAGGTGTGCAGCCTAGTTTCAGGGAAAGAGAGGGGGTGACAGCCTAAGTTCAGGGGGATAGGAGTGGGCAGCCCAAGTTCAGCAGTAGAGAAGTGAGCTGCCCCAAGATGCAAAACTCATGAGAACTAGAGATGTAAGAATTGTAAGACCTGTGTTTGCTTTGCTAGGGAGTTTGTACTTTTTCCTAAAAGTTATAGAAAGCTGTAAAAATTATTTAAATCAGAGAAAAGTACAAGGAATTATTGTTTTTAAAAATATAACCTTAAGGTAGTGATGGGGAAATTGAACTAGAGTGATTGACTGCAGGCTGGAAACTGTACTGATGCTCTTACAGGAATCCAGGAAGGCAGTCAGTCAGCTGTTTGCACAGTGGAGGCAAGGTGAAGAGAGGTGGACAGGTTAGAGAGGTGTCTACTATGACCCAAACCAACAGACTTTGGTGGGCAACTGGACATGAGGCAGAGGGAAGGAGAATAGTTGAGAATGAGTCTCAGGTAGGTCTGATCAGAGGGTCTGTACAACACCTTCTCCATGCACACTCTTATTCTATTCTGGCAGGAAATTTAATTGATGCATTTTGATTAAACTTCCAAATTGATGGCTCTCTTATGCTCTGACTTGTAATCGTTGAAATGATTAAAGATGTAGTTTCTTCTTTCCAAAGCTTTTCACTTATCAGTTGCTCCTGTTTTATTGAGAAAGGTGCTTATAGTGATGTTATATTAGGCCAAACTACTTTCTGATTTGGTTCAAACAGACTAACACACAAAAGCTAATTAATATTTAGCATTTAGATATCTGTATCCAAATTAAATTGGCCCCCAGAGGATGAAAGATTGAATTATTCAGCTGCTGTTGAAAGCTATATGTCATACTGTGTTTACAATTATAGTTATCAGAAGTTGGCTTTCATTATTCTACCAAATATGTTTACTTTCTCATAGAGCATTCAAATCTTCATGGTTGGCTATCTATATAGAACATAATATTAAAGATTTTAAACTTGAACAATTTATATAAAATAAAAAAATTAAAATCTCTAGTCAGATAATGTCATTTAAGGACCATTTTTGGATGCCTTCCCATATGCAAAGATACTACCAGTGTAGTATCTTTTGGATGCCTTCCCATATGCAAAGATACTACCAGTGTAGTATCTTTTGGATGCCTTCCCATATGCAAAGATCAACCATTTCTGAAGCAGAATGCTTATTTAGAGCATTACAAAATGAAACTGTTTGCACACTTTTAAGATGGCTTAAAATAACACAAGTTACATCATAACTTTGACTTAAGCTACGTGAAGAGAACAAAAGATATGGACCTAATAGAAGGCATCAGTGTGACCTTTGTGCTTTAGGACTTTTTCAAGCACAGAACAATTTGAATCCCTCTTGAGTGTGTATTCCTTTGTTCCAATTATTCCAAGTCAGAATTAATAAACCCCAAGTAATTGAATGGTCTTATCATTTTCTGTAGGTTGCTTTTTACATATGTCTCCCACAATGTCTGCAGGTTATTCTAACATTTAAAAAGCTGGATTAAATGGTAGGAATATGTAGAAAAGCAGCAGATTTACTGAATTGTTTTTGAAATTTCTAATTGTTTTGAAGTAGCAGCCACAATGGGAAAACTTGATCATGGGAGGCTTTCAACAGAAGAGAGTTCTGAACCAGATTTTGTAAAGATAGAGTGCTCTGTGTCCACACAGATGGAGAGGAGCATGGGGGGCAGGGGGCAGGGGCATGGCTGGCGGTGGCTTATATGTTGAGGAAAGCATCATAAAGTTCTTTAAAGTCACAACCAACATATTTAGTTAGTGAAAATAATGAAAATGAAGCTGGTAAGGCAGGGAAGACTGGTTAGCGAATGATATTAAAGTCCAGGCTAAAAAGCTGGGGTTTAGCAATGTAAGATTTTTTCCGTTTATCACGTGTTCTAATAACTTTGTCTGTCTGGAAGAAAATGCAGTGCTTTGGGATATTTTTACATTTTATTTCATGAGTTCTGGCAATATAAAAGACATTAATTTAACTCACAAAGTAATCACAAAGTGGTTTTCAGAAATAGACAAACTGAGATGCGTACTGAAATGTATTGCTTCAATATCACATGATAATACAACATACACACACGCATGTGCACGCGTGCACACACACACACCCCTCTTGCTTGTTTGTACTGTTGTATTGCATATGAAGTTTCTAAAATTTCTTCATGTCCTAGGATTATCACACTGGTTTTAACAATTTCTTTGATAATATTGTATTGGTTCAGAGCAGATATAAATAATGAGCAATAATCTAATGTAAGACCAGAGGCCTAGAATACCTTTAAAGACAATCAAAAATCAGCACTTTTATTCATGGTTCTATATCAGATGTTTCTGTGGCTTACATTTCATTTTTTTAGTGCAGATTTCCATTTCTTCCTGGAACTTTGAAAATAATTCAGTTGAAGTGTTTTAAAATGACAAGGTCTGGAAGTCCCTTTAGTTCATAAATGAATATTTTAGCTTTCCTAATTTTTCACCACTAACTGTTATATTCAAAGGTTTAAAATTTAATTTACCATTTTTATATGGTGATGCCTAAGATCAGGTTTTAAAACCAACTCAGGTCTCAAAGCTATGTGGACTTGCTTTATTAAAGACAATTGTATTCTGTCCAAGAAACAGGGTTTTTGTTGTTTTTTTTTTTTTGCTTATCTTTATTAAATGCATCATCTTCTGTATGCATCTATTATGCCCACCCAGATTTTTCCTGAGATCAAGAAAACCATTAACAATTATGTTAACTATTTGATGCCACTAAAATACTTATAAATAAAAACTTCCCTGAATATTAGCTCCCCCATTGTCCTATTTTTAAAAGTGTCTAAGGAGTTACCTGGTTAACTTAAAAGTGGGTGTTTTTCCTGACCCTCAAGTCACTATAATCTTGCTCATAGTTTGTGCTTTACTTTTTTTCTTATCAAAATCTGTTTCCAATTCTTTCTACTGATATGACCCTGTTCTCATAGCTGCTAGTCAGTTTGAAGTCACCGGTATACCCTGCCCAAATATGGTAGGTCTCAGCTTCACTGTAGAAGATGACAATACCTTTCTGACCTCTTTAAGTGCTTCATTTGATCTTGGGGAGCAGTTCAGGCATTCAGAGGTTTTTCTCCTGTGTTTCAACCACACTACACACTGCATTTCAAGTGAAATGTGAAGTGAACCTCAAGGTCTCTCAGGAATCCAAATGGAATTTGCATTGAGTCTTTGAAAGAAAGTGAAATCACATTTTCTCTGTGAGTTAGCTATTTGAATTCCTGCTTTATATAAATAGTAGAAGCTGACCCTGATGTCCTCTAACATTAAAGTAAAAGAGGACATTAAGACAGAGATTTCACTTTAAAAGCTGTAGCTGGTAATGAGAATTAAATACTACATTCTGTTTCATTTTATCTTTGGGAATGTTCAATAATATTTAAAGAAAGGTCGTGTTGATGCCACTTATCACATCATGAGATTAGCATATCTGTGACTCAGGTCGAGCTACACATGATGACCAACTTAATAAGAATAATACAAATGTATCTCTGGTTTTAAACATTTCCAATGAATGGCAATATTACTAAATGAACAGCTCTAAGCCACATGTCTTCACTTAAAGGAAGTATTTTTTAACTATCTGCTAGATCTTGGATGAATTAATTAACTTTTGCTGAAAGTATACTGCATTTTTGGTGATCTTTGAGGATTACAACTCCTCTGGTATCATTAAATAAGAAGCATTTTCTGGGTACAAATGCAATATATCTAACCATTCATGTCTAAGTGCTTGAGACAATTTGTCTCAATAGATTCTACTTTTCTATATGGTAGTAAGAATAAGTAAATTCCAAAGTCATCTCTAACACTAACATAACCACATGTTTTCCTTAAAGCTACATTCTGGAGCTATTGCATAATAAAATAATGAATATATATTGAATATACATATATGTATGTCTCTGTGTATATGTGTGTGTATATATGTGTGTGTGTGTGTATATATATATGGCTATATGGCTGCTGCAGACATTGGAAAAACCTAGACATATCAAACACTTTGGAAGTGATTCCTAAAATTATTTTAATAAACAAATATATTCATCATAGCTGGAAAATTATAGTCTTCCTTCAAGAGACACAAGGAAAATGGTACAGATTTTTAATGTAAACATTTATGAGTTATTTTAAATGAAAATAAAAAGTAAAAACATAATTATGTTAGTATGAAAACCAGATATTCTGTGGCTCTATTTACACAAGTGGATTTAGATAATTTAGGTAAAAAATAGGTTATTTTCTTGAATTACCCAGTGAATGATTTCTGACAAACTGCCTCAGCATTGCAAGTAATTTTCTGATTATCTGTTTCACTCTGTGACACACACACATAAAACCAATTAAAATAGTGCAGCTTACCTGAGTTTTACTACTTTGATCATAAACTCCTGGCTTCAAGCCATGCTCTCTTCCTGCCTTGGCCGCCTAAAAGTGGTGGGATAACAGGTGTGAGCCATTGCACCTGGCCCTGTTTTACTACTTTGAATATCAGACATAAATCACCTACTTCAAGTATTATTAATTTGGGACTCTATGAAAACAGAAAAATATTTTTTGAGAATGAGTGAAGCCACACTATGAGCTATAAACTTATTATGTATTAACTTGAGATGTTATGGGCTCCCAACTAATGACTACTGTATTAGTCCATTTTTACTCTACTATAAAGAACTACCTGAGACTGGGTAACTTATGAGGAAAGGAGGTTTAATTGACTCACAGTTCTGCAGGCTTGACAGTATGCATGAATGGGAGACCTCAGGAAACTTACAATTATGGCAGAAGGTCAAGGGGAAGTAAGCACTTCCTTCTCATGGAGACAGGAGAGAGAGAGAGAGTGAAGGGGAAGTGCCACACTTTTAAACCATCCGATCTCATGAGAACTCACTCACTATCATGAGAACTGCAAGGGAGAAATAACACCCCATGATCCAAATACCTCCTACCAGGCCCTTCCTCCAATTCGACATGAGATTTGGACAAGGACACAAATCCAAACCGTATCAATAAACTGCTTATTTTACTTAAAGAATCTGAAATAACACTGTATTATTAACACCAGGTCATTAAAGAAAGGACTTTTTTTTCATATGAAATGATAACCTTTTAAAATTCAAATAAAAATTATTATAGCTATCTTAAAATGTCACAAGTTGTCTTAATTTTTCTGATTTTATCCCATTTCAATGAAAATTTTATCAGTGCCAACTAATTCTCTGAGAACTGGTATTTGAGAAGTTCTTAATTCTTAGTTAAAATTAATTTTAAATAGCTACCTCTATGAAAATATGTGTGTGAAATTTTGATATTAAAGTCATGTTCCTTCCAGTGGTTCATACTGAGGGTGTTCATGCTCCCCAGGGGACATTTACCACTGTCTGGAGACATTTTTGGTTGTCACCACTAGGGTGGGGATGCCACTGACATTTAGTAGGTAGAAGTCTGAGACGCTGCTATCTAACCTACAATGTGTGGTCCAGTTCCCCCACAGCAAAGAATTATCTGGTTCAAAATGTCAGTAGTGACAAGGCTGAGAAACTCTTTTAAACCCTTTTTAAAGTTTAGCCTAAAGAACTGGTAAGTTTGTAAAGTCACATTGACTAAGAGAGTATCAGCTTCTGTTCTGATTGAGCCTAAATTTATCTGCTTTCTCTGTCTTCAGATCTCCTAAAACTTACCTACCTCCTGTGCTAATTTCCTTGTATGTATGACAATTATGTGTTTCGGAGACTCCTGCTATGTTACTGTCAGCAGAAAATTCTTCTCATTTGCTTATGCATGAGCACAAAGTTTCTTTTAAGTGAAACCTCTATCCATAGTGTCCTAGGGAAGCTTTGGTCCTTTTCAACATCTTCTAAAAACAAAATGGCCTTTCTTGCTCCTCAATGTGCTTCACTTGCTACTTACTATTAAGTGCTTGTTGATTAATTCTACCCAAAATATAAACACTCTGAATACATTTGTGTTTAACAAATGGGGTTCAAGATGAAAACAGACTTCCTTCATTCTCATAGGGCAGAATGAGGTCTCCATCACTACAGTGTAATGCTATGCACTGGGGCAAGACAGTCCAAGGGCTGATTACATTTAATCATTCCTCACCCAGTATTATGTAACCTGTACCAAGTGAGCCAGGCTTAATGCCATTACTCACAAAGATTTACATATAGAATATGAAGTTTTAAGTCCTTTGTTTCTTTATATGAATATTTGTGGCTCTTATATAAATATTCCTAAAGAACAAGCTCTGAAAAAGTGGAACAATTCCAAATGTCGAAAATAGTTTTGGACTCTATTTTGCAAGTGTTAACAGGTTTGGACACATCAGTCATTTACACTTAAACAAATTAACTAATAGTATTTCCTATGAAAAACAACTCCCACCGGTCTCTCTTTAGATATTATTTAACTTTTATTAAATATGCCCATTTGCAAGGGAATATTTCTGTATGTGTTTCTTGTTTTAGTGCAGAATTTTCTGTAAATCATTCGGTCTACATCTATAACTTTTAAATGTATTTTATATATTCACGCTTTCTATTAATCTTACTTTTTGGTTTTGACTTTTTTCCCCTTTACATTTTGTGAAACACTCATATACAGGGTTATAACTGGATACAAAATAACTAAAAAATAAAAATCAAAAAACATATGTTCCAATCCATAAAATGTTCACTAGGAAAATAATGTCATGAAAATGAATTCTATAAAGTTATAAGGGAGACAGAGATAAAAAGAGGAGAGGAGAAAAGCAAAAACTAAATTCTCCCATTTTGTAATTAGTAACTGGAAAATTTTTACTCAAATGTAACAGCTGACCTTCTCCCATATTAAATGCTTTTTGGCTGTATGGGTCAATGGGAATACAAGCAGACCTAACCTTGGTCAGAGATTGGCTTTGTATTTCAAATAAGATCATGACCTGATACTATTCCAATTGCTAGAAGTTTTTCAAAAGACAACTTAAAAATATGTATAATAATTCCAGAAAGGTAATTACTGTTAAATTTTTACCCTTTAAAGCCTTTAAATTCAGTTTTGTTCTTAGAAATAGGGTAGATTTAATAGACGGAAGGAAAAAAAAGACAAAGGAAGGAAGGAAAGGAAGGAAGGAAGGAAAGAAGGAAGGAAGGCAGGAGGGAGGGAGGGAGGGAGGAAAGGAAGGAAGGAAGAAGGGAGGGAGGGAATGAAGGAAGGAAGGAAGAAGGAAGGGAGGAAAGGAAGGAAGGAAGAAGGGAGGGAGGGAATGAAGGAAGGAAGGAAGAAGGAAGGGAGGGAAGGAAGGAAGGAAGAAGCGAGGGAGGGAAGGAAGGAGGGAGGGAGGGAAGGAAGGAAGGAGGGAGGGAAGGAGGCAGGGAGGGAAGAAGGGAGGGAGGGAAGGAAGAAAGGAAGGAGGGAGGGAGGGAAGAAGGGAGGGAGGGAAGGAAGAAAGGAAGGAGGGAGGGAGGGAAGGAGGGAAGGAGGGAGGGAGGGAAGGAAGGAGGGAAAGAAGGAAGGAGGGAGTGAAGGAAGGAAGGCAGGGAGTGAGGGAGGGAGGAAAGGAAGGGACGAAGGAAGGAAGAAGGGAGGGAGGGAAGGAAGGAAGGAAGAAAGGAAGGAAGGAGGAAGGGAAGGAAGAAAGGAAGGAGGAAGGGAAGGAAGGAGGAAGGGAAGGAAGGGAGGAAGGAAGGAAGAAGGGAGCGAGGGAGGGAAGGAAGGAATGAGCGAGGGAGGGAAGGAAGGAGGGAAGGAGGGAGGGAGGGAGAAAGGGAAGGAAGGAAGGAAGGAAGGAAGGAAGGAAGGGAGGGACACTTGGAGCCCATTAATGTGCAGTTATGATCCTGGAAGACATAGGGTAAAGCATTTCCTAAATATTAAAATAAGATTTTATGTCCTACATTTTTCCCAGATTAAGAACACTTAACCTTACCACTCTTTAGTGGTTTCTATGATGTCTAACAAACCCTGCCCAACCCCCAAACACAAGTAATAAAGTGCTTGTATAAAATGCTTCCAGAGTGAAAAACTGCTCAAATGAATAGTATGATTCAGTAAGGGTTAATGCATATAGCATGTATGGATTGCTGGTCTTCCAAGCTCTATAATGCAGTGAAATAAAAATTTGCCTAAATTTTATCTTAAAACAGTTTTATCTCTTTGTTTTTACTTAGACATTTATTTTGAGAAATGGAGTACTATTAAGGCTTTAAATGCAAATATTAGATACAGTAAGTATAGTGTGTGTGTGTATGTGTGTGTGTGTGTGTGTACTGCAGAACAGTGAGCAAAAAAGGAGAATACAAGAAGCTGAATTGAATTTACACAAAACTGACAAACCCTGGAAATTGCTTAATTTTTATTTAGGCTTTTATTTGCCTTTTATATATTTCTTATAAAAATAGACTGTGAAAGACATAAATTTTAAATTATATTTACTTTTTTACCATATTATACAGAAACATTTTATGATATGTCCTATATACAGGACACTGTTCTAAATCTTTGTGTGTGTGAGTGTGTTTGTGTGTATGACATGTAATCTCATAAAGCCCTATAGGATAGTATCATCCCTATTTTACACAATAGGAAATGAAGCACAGAGAGGTACAAAATTTTCCCAATACCACTAAGCTGGTAAGGGTAGAATAGGATTTAAACTCAAACAGTCTATTCTGGCATGAATACTATATTGCCTCCTAATATATTAAGACTCTCGGCCGGGCGCAGTGGCTCACACTTGTAATCCCAGCACTTTGGGAGGCCGAGGCGGGCGGATCACGAGGTCAGGAGATCAAGACCACGGTGAAACCCCATCTCTACTAAAAATACAAAAAATTAGCCGGGCGTGGTGGCGGACGCCTGTAGTCCCAGCAACTCGGAGAGGCTGAGGCAGGAGAATGGCGTGAACCCGGGAGACGGAGTTTGCAGTGAGCAGAGATGGCGCCACTGCACTCCAGCCTGGGCGACAGAGCGAGACTCAGTCTCAAAAAAAAAAAAAAAAGACTCTCCATCTTAAAAACATATAAATACAAAATTTGCATAGTCACTTTGAAACCTTTGCATCCCAATCATTTTAATTTGCTGTAGTGAACCTAGAAAAGTGAGCCCAAGCAGCAGATACATTTTCTGAAATTTTTATAAATAGCATTAAGTAAGTCGGTATGGTGAGTACCCTAGAATGAGCGTGGAAACATATTTCAAATATGTGTATGTTTGTACATTTTAAATGTTTTTAATGTACATCTAAAACTCCTTTTAAGAAAGACCAACTTTTATGTTTAATGTGTTTCAGCTTTTAAGAAGCAGCTGTTTAAATACATGGCATTAGGGATCAGGGGTTGCTGGCATTGTGATTGAGGCCACATTCCCTGAGCTAACGGGGAGCAGAGGCATTCATGTCATTCTGAGTACAGGGTGATGTGAATGGATCAGTGAGCAGCAGGGCCACCGAGGTAGAACTGGCGGAGCCCAAGTGAAAAATAGAGCATCAGTAATTTTATACTGATTTGTTGATAGAAAAGAGTCTACCTAGTGCCACATCTGATTTATGGAACAAATTGGACTTGTAATGAGAGTCCAGATATAACTGACCTCTTTGAAAGGAAGTCACAACCTTTTTTTTTGATATACTTCATGTATATACTCATGAATACATTATCACTATGCAGCTTTTTCATTTTATTCTGCAACTCATTCTTATGTTTAGAGTTATTCTAATTTTTTTGTAAGAATAGAGAACCATAGAATCAAAAGTGTAATTTACTTCGTTCTTTTACTGCTCCGTTCATGCTGAATATTTTGTTTTGTATATTCCTTCTCATGACAACAATGCCAAAAGAAAAACTATGCTTGGAATGAACTTGTTACCACGGTAATCTCAAAATTAAAGTTTCAAAGTGTTCAAATGTTGCCCTCAAAAAAAAATCACAAATAAAAATCTACTCATTTTTGTAAGGTGGGTGGCATAACCCTTGTTGCAGCATGTACATAATGACATTCACCTATCTTGAACTTTAGAGAGAGTCCAAATGTTTCTGGTGTACTGAAATTCTGTTTAGTTCAGTTGAAATAAATGGGTTATAACTATGCAATTGCTACAGTATTTGCTGAAATGAAATACCATGTCAATATATAAAGAGAAGCTCATTTTCATCAAGCAAAGTAGACATCAAAAAAACTATTTTATATAGCATTGCTTAGAGAACCAAATTAAACAAGTAATTTTTGTAGATTTAATTATGTATGTCATAACTAGAGTATGCCAACTTTCTGTCTCAATAATCACATTTTAAAAATATATTGATTAAGGAAAAAAAGAAGTCTCATTTGCCAGTGAACCTTTGGATATTTATTAATTAAGATAATTTATGGCTTTAATCCAATTTTTAAAAATCTTTCATCTATCTTAAAGTGGCTTCAAGATTTTAAACTCTTTCCTGTGGCTTTTATCTTTAATTTTATCCTGTAGTGAATTGTAAAAGTAATGAACAAAGGCAATTGGATGACTCCTCTTGCATATACACTCAGGAAAGCTCTCAGTCATCTATATATCCAAATTTGTGTAAAATATATTTGTTATTATATTCATTATTATAATATTATTATATTTATTTTATAAAGTCACATATATTAAGATAGAAGCATTTCTGTTTAAAAATTATCAGGCAGTGACAGTAGGAAAACTTGTAGGCAAGCTAATTAACAACTAGATCCTTCCTATTGTTCAAGGTTTTCACGGATGCTCTCAGTATTTAAATTATACATTAATATTGCTAGGCACTGAATAATCATTTATTCTGAAGTTGGAATTTTTGTTTGTATCGTAGATTCCATTAAACTTTAGTTTTTAATTTGTTAATGGTTCAGGATAGAGCTTAACTTCTGCTTGTGAAATTTTAGTTTAGAATTTTTGTTTTATTAGATTTTTTCAACATTTTAATAAAAATGTATAGGCAAATGAAATCATGTAAAGAATATGTTGCTCTTTTCTATAATATAGCATGGGAAGCTGTCACTTCTAACCAACTACTTTTGTGGTAAGAAACCAAAGAGTAACACTGAAAACACAATATGTGTTTCAGTAAAAATTTTCCTATTTGCTCAATAATTCAATATTTATTATCATATTTCATGGTAATACCTTTCTGGAAGTTTATTTAAAAATTTATATTTAAACAATTTATTTGTAGTCTGCTCCAAGGAAGTTTCAAAAACATATGTGTATTACGTTTTACTGTTTCATTATCATCTGTTCATTTTCATCCAAAAGATATTTTTCTTGTGATTGGGAGACACCAGATATCATAATCAACATACAAGTTTTATGCTTTTGATAATATTTGAAAAGTGTTTTAACATTGTAGTTTATAGCAAATGACTTAATAATTGATCCTCAAGTAAGTGAAGTGGAAGGTTGCTCAATACTAGTGGTAGTAGGCAATACAGAATGGATATTTGGTAGATACAACTTGTGCTCCACAAACTCTCAATTGCAAGAAATGTTTCATCATTCGTTTTTCTTAAAATCAAATTTCATCTGATTCTGGACCCTTATCCTAGTGAGTTCCCTGGAAATTCCATCTACCATTATTGTACCACCCTTCCCTTTCTCCCACCTTTCCCTCCTGCTCATTTCAGCCTCTAAAATTTCCAGGGATCTAATGAAGACACTTGAGGACTTCCACTGGTACTGACCTCACTTTGGCTGCCATGGATGAGTAGCAGTGCTTCTGCTGCTATTTTGCCCTCCTCCTGGGCATGGAAATTTTTCTCAGAACTTGATTCAGACACACTCGTGTGCCATGCAACCATTTCCCTATTTCCTGCCCTCTCCTACTGTCAGTGTGAGTTCCTCAGGCCTACATCGCCCTCTGCCTCCTTCCTTTTGAAAAATCTTGCCAGCTGTCTAGTCCAAGCTCATAATTTATCTCTTTCTCTTACCTCTCCCCAAACTCCCAGCCCCATTTCTGCCAGGGCTAGTATTGCTTCTCAATACTATTGCTTCAGGCTTTTATAAAAGAAAAAACATTTAATATCCCAAAAATCATATAATGCAGTTACTAGTTTTATCCCTCTTTTATGAATGAGGAAATTGAGGGCAGGGCAGATGGAGTAGCATGCCCAAGGCTACAAAGCTAGAAAGTGTCGGAACCCAGATGTGAACACAGCCTAGCACCAGGGAGATCCAGTTACCTTGTTGAATGGGGGAAAACAAATATTAGAATAACATGCGGTGGCTCATACCTGTAATCCCAGCACTTTGGGAGACCAAGGCGGGTGGGTCACCTGAGGTCAGGAGTTTGAGACCAGCCTCGCCAACATGGTGAAACCCTATCTCTAGTAAAAATCCAAAAATTAGCCAGGACATGGTGGCTCGTGCCTGTAATCTGAGCTACTCGGGAGGCTGAGGCATGGGAGTCTAAGACAGAGGAATAGAAGAATTGCTTAAACCCGGGAGGCAGAGGCTGCAATGAGCTAAGATCGTGCCACTGCCCTCCAGCCTGGGCAACAGGCTTTTTCTGTAAGACTGCGTTAAAAAAAAAAAAAAAAAGACAAGAAAAAAGAAAAGAAACTTTGAAGAAAATACATTTTTTATGTTATTTTATGTTATTTTTATGTTATATTTTTATGTTACATTTATTACTAGTATTTGGCTAAGGCATGCCTGTCCATCCCAACCATGCATTTCCAGGCATATGCTTGTAAAGGAGTACAAGCTGTTTAACTAAACGGTGGTGTATGACAGGTCTAGGTTGAAGTTATATTTCTGCACCTACTATTTTCATTAGGCCTTACTTTTTCTGTCCGTATTAGTACTGAAAATGTAAGAAAATGCATTCGTGTACCCTCCTCCCTTCCATAAGAAAGTAAATCACCTTTTGAAAAGTATCTAAGTAAGTAAAAGCTTTTGCTCCTCAACCAACTTATTTCAATTACCATCGCTGGTCAGATCCATTTGTTCACCAGGAGAATTCAATGAATCCAGCAGTTTGCCAGAGGCTTTAATCGTATGCTTTATAGTAAAGCCTGAAAAGGCACTTTCCCCAAGGGACTTGTGTAAAGGACTGAGCTGCTGGGAAAACATTCATCATGAATTATTTGTTTACACCTGCAGTATTTGGTAATGTAGAAATGACCAATGTGCTATTGGCCATGTAAAAGACAAAGGGAATGTCTAAATAGCTGAAGGCAAATCACAGCAGGATGTAAACGTGCTTAGAGTCTTCTACTAGGGCAGCATCGCGGTGCAATTCCTGACTCTGCGCATATGCAGCATGAAAACCTGCCTAGTAGAAAAAGCAAAATGGAAGAAATTTTGGACCAGTGCCGTTAGCTCACTTGAATATAAATGTGGCCAAATCCTCCAGTCTCTCAAAACTTGCATTACTAGATTGAGGATCTTCATGCCACTATTTTATGTAAATGTATTTAATAACTATCTTCCAAAAAAAAGTCTAAGTAAATCTGTGATGTTCTTTCTAACCAGCAAAACAATAGCCACTATGACTAATCTTTGTTAAGCCTCTGTAAGAAAATTACATGGCATGCGTAAGTGTGATTTCTTATTAATTAGCCTTTTTTAAATAGAAAAAAATTATATTTCTACTTATGTATATGTGCAAGAGATTTTTAAAATCCAGTTTTCTTAAAATTGAAGTTTTTGTTTAGTACAATGAATGTTCAAATAAAGATCACTTTCAAACATCCCATTTTAATACCACATTAGATATACACTAAAATACATGAAAATCATTTATTTATCAAATATTTATTGAGTGCCTAATATGTGCAAATATTATGCAAGGTGCTAGGAGTAAAAGAGTTTTGCTTTTTATATTCCTTCTTTGATTGTAGCTTTCTTATTTAAGAAATCAACCAAGATTGCGTGAATTACTAGCAGTTACAAAATACACTGCAAGTTAGTCACGTATTTTTAAAAAAATCACTGAGTTAAAAAGTGGTAGCCAAAGCATTAGTCACAATAACAAAGACAAGCAGTCAACCTAGGTGCCCATCAGTGGTGGATTGGATAAAGAAAATGTGGTACATATACACCATGGAATACTACATAGCCATAAAAAGAATGAAATCGTGTCTCTTGTAGCAATGTGGATGCAGCTGGAGGCCACTATCCTAAGTAAATTAACACAGGAAAAGAAAACCGAATACTGCAAGTTATCACTTATAAGTGGGAGCTAAACATTCGGTACTCAGGGATATAAAGATGGCAACAGTAGACACTTGAGACTACTAGAAGGGAGAGGGAGGGAGGGGGCAAGGGTTGAAAAACCAACTACTGAGGACTGTGCTCAGTACCTGGGATCATTCATACCCCAAACCTCAGTACCATGCAATGAATCTAGATAACAAACCTGCACATGTCCCCACCTTCTGAATCTAAAATAAAAATTGAAAAAAAAAAAAAAAGTCAGCCAAAGAAGAACGAACTCTCTTGAATGTCTGAATCATTGAGTAAGTCCTGGGAATCTTAGCTCCAGGTCACAGAAACTATTCAGTCTTTTTCTTTTAGGAGAGACTGTAAAGGCTTAATTTGGCCACGAGACTTCTTCAGTTTCATTGCAAATTCCTCTTTGCTATTTCTCTCCCCTTTAAGATTGAGTACAGTGAAGTGGCTAAGGGTTTACCTAAGTTTTCAGATCAACATGGTACAGGCAAATGTGTGGGATATGGAATCAAATAAACTTGAATTTTAATATTAGCTCCATTTGTAAATGGCATGGCAAGCTTCTTGTTTTTTTTTTTTTTTTCCAAATCTCATCTCTGAAATAAGGATCAGAATGCCTATACAGTGGACTTTGCAAGATTACAAAGCGAACATCATATGCAAAATACTTAACTTCTTCCAGCTTGCAATGCAGGAGTGAGAAAGGCATACACTAAACACCTTATTTTGTGTATGTGTGTGTTTGTATGTGTGTGTGATGGCAAATTGTGATAAGGACTAGGATGGTTAGGAACAAGGTGCTATAAAAGAGAAGAATGATGTGGAGATCAAAATTTAGTTTGGGGAATTCAAGAAGACTTTTTTTAGTAAGTAAAATCAGGTTGAGGCTTGGATGACAGGCAAGAATCATCCAGGAAAAGATTTGGAAAAATGCTGGAAAACTTTTAGGCAGAAAAGTGTGTAGTGCCCTCAAGAATCAGAAAAGCCAGTGTTATGGTAAAGACAGGCATGCAATGGGATGTGAAATGTATTGGGCCTCATTTAAAGAGTGGTTACTTAATTTATATTCTGAGCTAGGAAACGGTAAGAGTGAAGGTGATAGGGAAGAGGTAATATTCACCATCATGCAAGAAGAATAGGTATAAACTGGAAGTGTCTTGGGCACACAAGGCTGCACCAACACCCTACTAACTGGTCATATCAAAGAGCTTGGATTTTGTTCTGAATACAATAGGAAGCCACTGAAGGGCATTCAATAAGAGGGTTACAGTATCTGATTTATCTCTTAATAAAACTACCCACTGTAGTGGCCTATAAGATTCTTGGATTATGTTATTTCTCTTAGTATAAGCAAAATTAAGAATTCCAGTTCGATGACATTTTAGACAAGGTTGAATTTCTTTTGAAATTATAGCTCATTCATGAAATAAATGACAAAGGAGAAGTGTCTTTAGTAGTTTAAAGAAGGATGTAGAAGTTCCTTCACTGTTGTCTACTATTTGGGAATGTCCAAAATCAGTTGTCCTGGGGCAATGAGGGGCATAATACCAATATTATTTACCCTCCCTATCTCTCCCAGTCTTCCATTTCCTTTGTCCCTTTGTACCTAGGTATGTGGTACTAGTATGACTCAATAAAAGTAAATAGTAAAAATAGCAATGATAAGAAGTAATACTGATTACTAGAAAACATGCCTTCAACTTCACATTCATTGTCTTATTTAACTCAAATTATGAGGTAGGTATCAGTAACCCTATTTTACAAATGAGAAAATTAGCTTTATAGGAGTTAAGGTACTTGTCCAGCTTTACATAACTAGTGAGTGAAAAGTTGAAATTCCTCCAAGATTGTCTGATGGCAGAGCCTCTATTCTAACCCTCTATACTAGAGATGGCAGGTCAGTGACTATTCAGAACCCTGTTTTGGTGATGCAATGGAAGCGGAAAGGGGATAATATTAAATACTATTTGGTGGGCTTAGTGTAGCAAGTCTAGTCTCTAATATCAATAACATATGCAAAAAATATTATGAGAAATTTCTGTTTTCAGCTGTCATTGTTATAATTGAGTATAATTAATAGCCAAGATACTTCAAAAATGGAAATGATGCACTGGTACTATGATTACCTTCTTTAATTTTTTTTTTTTTTTTTTTTTTGAGACGGAGTCTTGCTCTATCACCCAGGCTAGAGTACAGTGGCTGTATCTCTGCTCACTGCAACCTCCACCTCCCGGGTTCAAGCGATTCTCCTGCCTCAGCACCCCGAGTAGCTGGGATTACAGGTGCCTGCTACCATGACTGGCTAATTTTTGTATTTTTAGTAGAGATGGGGTTTTACCGACTTGGCCAGGCTGGTCTTGAACTCCTGACCTTGTAATCCACCCACCTCAGTGTCCCAAAGTGCTGGGATTATAGGCATGATGCTTTTTTTTTAAATCAGATGAACTATTATTATATTTTTGAGGTTGTAGTTTTAACTCTATAGTGTCCATGCTTACTATAATGAAATTAAAATATTCCATGTGCTGAGTTAAAGATAGAATAAGACTATATTTTGAACATAATATCTCTAATATTAGTGAACAATTTATGGTTGCCTAGTCACTCTTTGTTGAAAAAGAAAACCACAATTAGTTAATTAGGAAACTGCTATAGAAAAACAGAACTTACTATAAAAAATGTTTAAAATTCCCTTGTGTAGAGGTAAAATGTCATTAATTGTTATAGAATTTATTTTGATAATGAGTATGAAATTGAATCCTTAACATTTCTCCTCAAAGTTGTTTCATCCTTATCTTTTTCCTTTTTCTGATTAAAGTACTAGAAGATAAGAAGTTATTTTAAAAATTAACAATAGTTTAAAAACTTACCTATTCTATAATAGTACAAAGCCCATCAGAAGCGGTGAAGTATAAACACGTAGCACATAATATTTTGGCTGTTGATGGAAACAGGGGTTTGTGAAGAAAGCAGGAAAATTAGCAACCTTCTTAAGGTTGATATTTGTTATCTTCAGCTTACATACGGTGAACATATTTAAATCTTGTTCACCTTCTTAATGGGATATGCGTGATTAGACTTGCCATTTGTGGAAATATTCAATCTCAGAAAAATAGAGCCCATCTAGGAAAATCATGAAAGTAAATTATGTTTTTTCACCATTATTCAGAATATAAAATAAATTTGGTTTCTGATGATTTCGTTTTTAATAAAATAATATTGTGGTAAAAATAATTTTAGTTTTTATCAACAAATAGGTTATTCCTCACACAGAACCTTAGAATTATATCTCACTGAATCACATTAGAATCATTTAGGGACCTTCCAAATAAACTGAAATTGATATACGTGAAATAGATTTTGGATACAAAGCTTGTATTCTGTTCTTTCTGGGAATAATAGCACAACCATTCTTAGAAAAACCACTCATCTCCCCATATAAAGCTGTTTGTTTTGTGTGGGTATGACTTCATCCCTACCTAGAGCAATAGAATATGTGAACAGAACTGAATCATGCCCAGGTAAATGGTTTGCAGTAGGTACATGTCTTTAGTCTGTCTGATCTATCCACACCTCTTGGCTTTTCATGGAAAAACAAGACCCCCATTTTTGTGGCCATGAATAAGACAGTGTGTAGCCCTGTTTGCTGCCTGTCATTATTTTATGACCTTAGGGAACAAGCATTTAGATAAAACTGTCAAGTACAGAAGCCTCATAGAGAAACAGAACAAAAGCATGTCCTTGGTGACATTATGGGATTTCTGACTCAAGTCACTCCTTAGCTTAGCACTATCACCTTATTCTTCAGATGAGTAAGCTAACATGTCTGTCTACTTTTTTAGTCAGTTTGAGTTCAGTTTTCTGGACATGAAACCAAGATAATTTCTTGGATATGAAACCAAGATAATTTTAATTGAAGCAATAAACTATTTATTTTAAATGAAAATATTGTTTCACCTTAGACTTGTGAAATGCAGAACAAATAAAACAATCAAATACCTGTGAACCATCAGCTTAAAAAAACCCTTCTATGAAAACTTTGAGAGAAAATCTGAAAGAATTACTTTCTGGTTGGGTTGCATATTGGGTATCTGTTGGGGTATAGGTCATTTTGAGTTGTTGTGGGATAGTCATTTATAGTTCCACTGACCTGGAATTTTTGCATGGGCAGGAACTGTTTAATCATTTGGTGGCAGGAATCTCCTGATGGCAGATAGCCTCTGTGATATTTAGGGAATAGGCTAAGCTGGTGTAATAAATATCTAAAAAATCAAGGACACAATCAAGGAAGATTTTTTTTCTTCTCACTTTACAGTCCATGCATAGGCAGGCAGTCCAGAGACAGGAGGTAGCGCTGGTCCTTGTGGTTACGTGAGCACGCCCCACCCAATGGCTGGTAGTGCTACTTTGTCATCTTCTACTTGGTTTCCATTTCTGGATCCAAGACAGATGTTCCACCTGTCACCCTTTGCCAGCCAGCAGAAAAAGGAAAGGAAAATAAGTGGAGGATAAACAGTTTCTTTTAGGAATTGTGGTTTGATAATTGTTTATACTGTTTTCGTTCACATCCTATTGACCAAAACTTAGTCAAAATCATATGACTCACCTGGTTGCAATAAAGGCTAGGGAATGTAGTCTCTGGCTAAAACTCTTTAGTGTCTTCATATTATAGAGATGAGAGCACTGGGGACAAGTTAGGTACGCTTCACAAGCACATTTCTCCATGTTTCTAGATCATTAATAAAAAACTTTTATACCTATCTATATAGCTATATCAATGTGTGTGTATATATAGCAGGCCTTTCGTATTCATGAGTTCCACATCTATTGATTCAACCAACTGCAGATCAAAAATCAAACAAAAATAAAAATAAAAAAAGGCAAACTCTAAAAACAGTATAGTATGACTATTTACATAATCTTTACATTGTATTAGGTATTATAAGTAATCCAGAGATAATTTTTTTTTTTGAGATGGAGTCTTGTGTCATTGCCCAGGCTAGAGTGCAGTGGCACAATCTTGGCTCACTGCAGCCTCCGCCTCCAGGGTTAAAGCGATTCTCCTGCCCCTGCCTCCTGAGTAGCTGGGATTACAGGCAAGCAACACCACACCTGGCTGCTTTTTGTATTTTCAGTAGAGATGGGGTTTCACCATCTTGGCCAGGCTGGTCTAGAACTCCTGACATCAGATGATCTGCCCACCTCAGCCTCCCAAAGTGCTGGGATTACAGGCGCGAGCCACTATGCCCGGCTGAGATAATTTAAAGTATACGAGAGGATGTGCACAGCCTATATGCAAATACTATGCTATTTTATATAAGAAACTTGAGCATCTATGGATTTTGGTGCCCTTGGGTGAGCACTGGAACCAATCCCCTACAGATGGTGAGGAATGACTATACATATGTATCACACATATTTATATGTGTATATGTATCATATATATGTATATGTATGTATATATGTGTGTATATATCATATATACTCCACACAGAAATACTTTCTTTAATTTTTATGTGTTTTTACAAATTAGTGGAAACTCAAGTTCTAAAAAAACTAAAATAAAGTTATAATTAGTAACCACAGTAGACGGTATAACTGCAATTTCTTTATATTCTCAGTAAATTAAGTGGGAAAAAGAAAATTTCATTTCAATTGATCATAAATATTTATAGAAAATGACTAAATATATTAACATATTACCTAAGTTCAGAAATTTATATCATTTGTTACAACATTTCCTGGCATAAAAGTGTGAGAAAAATAAACTTACATGAATGAGGCAATTAGTCAATTATTTTCCTTCTGGGAGGTTATTTATTCAAGGCCTTTTGGTGAGTGGCAATGGGCATAATTTTTATTTTTATGACTTCTCCTAATAATGTTTTTCAGTATCAGATAATTGAATGACTATTACTTTAAGTCTGATTTAGATAGATATTAATGATGTCACCTAAGTCAGCCTGGGTGGCTGAGTTTATACAGCCTGGGGGGCTCTCTTTCAAATGCATATTAAAACAAAAATTTGCATTACCTAATTTCTTGTGTTCCAAAGGAATTACTAAGATGTAAGTCCTGCAGAGTTTTGGTGCCCAGGACAATGAATGGCCCAAAGAATGAGATTCTGGGAGGGCAAAATCGAGTATCCCAATAACATCTTAATATGGCTTTAGTAATTTTGTTTAAGCCACTACTCACTGAATACTCACGCTATCCCAGACATGTCCTAAGTCCTTCACATTTAAGCCTTTCAACTTCCTTTAGGTAAGTACTATTATCACCATTTTACAGATAGAAAACCTGAGGCTTGGAAAAGTGATAGGATGGTGCAAGACGAGACAAAGATTTTTCTTTTCTTTCACTCCAAACTCTTGAAAATTATACAATTCTTTTGAGAAGTGTCTGTTCATATCCTTCACCCACTTTTTGATGGGATTGTTTGTTTTTTTCTTGTAAATATGTTTAAGTTCCTTGTAGATTCTGGATGTTAGTCCTTTGTCAGATGGATAGATTGCAAAAATTTTCTCCCATTCTATAGGCTGCCTGTTCACTCTGATGATAGTTTCTTTTGCTGTGCAGAAGCTCTTTAGATTAATTAGATCCTATTTGTCAATTTTGGCTTTTGTTGCCATTGCTTTTGGTGTTTTAGTCATGAAAGTCTTTGCCCATGCCTATGTCCTGATTGGTATTGCCTAGGCTTTCTTCTAGAGTTTTTATGGTTTTAGGTCTTATGTTTAAGTCTTTAATCAACCTTGAGTTGATTTTTGTATAAGTTGTAAGGAAGGGGTCCAGTTTCAGTTTTATGCATATGACTAGCCAGTTTTCCCAACACCATTTATTAAATCGGGAATCCTTTCCCCATTGCTTCTTTTTGTCAGGTTTGTCAAAGATCAGAAATTTACGCAGCCAACAAACATATGAAAAAATGCTCATCATCACTGGTCATTAGAGAAATGCAAATCAAAACCACAATGAGATACCATCTCACACCAGTTAGAGTGGCGATCATTAAAAAGTCAAGAAACAACAGATGCTGGAGAGGATGTGGAGAAATAGGAACGCTTTTACACTGTTGGTGGGAGTGTAAATTAGTTCAACCATTGTGGAGGACAGTGTGGCGATTCCTCAGGGATCTAGAACCAGAAATACTATTTGACCCAGCCATCCCATTACTGGGTATATACCCAAAGGTTTATAAATCATTCTACTATAAAGACACATGCACATGTATGTTTATTGCAGCACTATTCCCAATAGCAAAGACTTGGAACCAACCCAAATTCCCATCAATGACAGACTGGACAAAGAAAATGTGGCACATATATACCATGGAATACTATGCAGCCATAAAAAATGATGAGTTCATGTCCTTTGCAGGTACATGGATGAAGCTGGAAACCATCATTCTCAGCAAACTAAAACAAGAACAGAAAAACAAACACTGCATGTTCTCACTCATAAGTGGGAGTTGAACAATGAGAACACATGGACACAGGGAGGGGAACAACACACCCTGGGGCCAGACTGGGGGGTCAGGGGTTAGGGGAGGGATAGCATTAGGAAAAATACCTAATGTAGATGACAGGTTGATGGGTGCAGCAAACCACCACGGCACGTGTATAACTATGTAACAAACCTGCATGTTCTGCACATGTATCCCAGAACTTAAAGTATAATAAAAATAAATTAAATAAAGAAAGAAAGAAATAAAATTGGCAAACAATAAATGTTTGTTAAATTAAAATGGATCATATACAGCCTTTGTGGCAGCCATGGAGATGTGCCACTTAAATTAACATGTTTCAAAGAATGCAGTTAGCTGATGGCTTCCCCATTTGGCATCCACTGCTATATTTAAGCCATGCTTATGCTCTCCCAAGATGGTTCCCAGCCAAGGATTGAGCATGGCTGGGATATGAGTTAAAATAAAATACAATAAAAAAGAAAATTATACAAATGTTGCTTACATCTAGGTAAAAGTGGGTGTATCAGTCTGGGCTCTAGAGAGAGAGAGAAAGAAAAAAGCATTTTAAGGAATTGGTTTGCACGATTATGGAGGCTGGTAAGTCTGAATTTGCAGAGTAGGCTATTGGGCAGGGCATTCAGGTAAGAGTTGAAGTTGCAGTCTTGAGTTCAAAATTTTTAGGGAAGACCAGCAGACTGGTACCTCGGATAGGATTTCTATGTTACAGTTGTCAGGCAAAATTCCTTCTTCACCAGGAAACCTCAGCTTTTGTTCTTAAGGCCTTCAACTGGTTAGATGAGGCCCATCCACATTTTAGAGGGCAAATTGCCTTGCTTAAAGTCAACTGCCTATAAATGTTAACCACATCTCCAAAACTCCTATACTACTGTTTGACCAAACAACTGAGCATCATAACCTAGCCAAGCCAATACATAAAATTAACCCTCTCAGCATGTTTCTAAACACTGCGCCCACACACACCTGTTTTCACCCCTAACCCTTTTTTAATGCAAAAACTCAGAACTAATACTAAATTAAACTGGATTTAGGTTTTCTCACAATTTGGATACAGCTATGAGGAGATTGGACATGAAAGTTATTTTTCAGGACACAGCTGGGATTTAAAGTTGTGTGAAATAAAATTTTTTTGATAATATACATGTAAGCTAGGAGGGATCAGGAAAAATAAGGATTACAGAGGCATATTTTCACTGATTGCAGTAAAAACTGAAGGCAATTTCTTGCTCCAGGTAGTATTAAGAAGGTGGAGTTTCTGAAAGATACAATATTAACAACAGCTTTGCCTTCTTTAAGGTTAACAGTGATAGGGTAAGAAGAAAGTATATGATTTTCGGAATAAAACTTTTATTAACAAACCCATTATCCTTGGGCAGGTGGCTCATTGCCTGAGGCAGAGCTTTGTGAGGGCACATTATGAAAGTGGGCATGCAGGGCTTACTAATGTGCCTGGCTGATATGCATGCTTCATTAGTGCCTGCCAAGGGGGACTCAGCACTGCAAGCCTGGTTCTTGGCTGGTGGGCCTCTGTGCAGCCAGCTTCCTAGATACCCCTTTCTTCCAGCTAAGCCCTGCTCACTTCAGAAGTTAAAGCCCTGAAGATACTTCCTCTAGTTCCAACTATTATTTTTTTGTCTTATTACAAAAGTAATATATATAACTTGAATAAAAATTAGGAA
Organism: Gorilla gorilla gorilla; assembly: GCF_029281585.2. Classification (NCBI taxonomy): domain Eukaryota; kingdom Metazoa; phylum Chordata; class Mammalia; order Primates; family Hominidae; genus Gorilla; species Gorilla gorilla. The sequence continues at coordinate 93,233,726 of NC_073229.2, forward strand.
AAAAAGATAGACAAAAAAGTATCTGTACTGCCACAATCCGTGTTGATGTATATTTTTACAATCTTAAATTTAGTATAGATGTTAATGTGGATCTGGCTGTGGATACAGATATAATATAGTTACAAAAATGCTTTCTATAGTGCTTTATGCCCTGCTTTTTTATTTATTATGTCATTAATATAGTTGCTTGTCAATAGAAGTTCTACAAATTTTGACAGGACTACATTAATTTCTGTTATATTGACATTCTCAACAGTAGGTGGATTAAAATGTATAATCCACTGATAAAGTTTAGGTATGTTATTCCACTAGAACACAGATTTCTGAGATTTTTGTGGCTCTCAGGCTATCAGGCATACATTAATATTTCTTTGTCTTTAAGCAGAAGGAACAGAAAAAGATACTCTAATACATTCTAAATCACTATCTTCTAATAAGTAATATCAGAGCCATATTATAGTAAGCCAAATTCTTGGAGGCAATAGGTAATACTTAGGAGTAAACAGGAGTTTAAAATGTAATTACCTCAACAAGTTTGGAAATATGAGGCATTAATCAAGGACAGTTTGTTTTTAAATTTTTCATTATTTTGAGCTTTAAGGCACCAGGCTCTAAACCCAAGACAAATTTTCAGTGCCTTCTAACTATTGTCTTATATTCCTGTGTCTGAGTATGATACGTTTTACTGAATTAGATTAAAATTAAGTTTTGGAGCTTATTACACAGTGGTCTCCAAAGAATACAGTTTTTCTTCACTACTGCCTTTTTACAGATTGCTAATATCCACAATGTAAAGCTGTACCACATTGTTTATTTCTGGAATGACTATGTTAAAATGTGAAGATAGTAGCACTGTCTGATTGCAGCATTCAAGTTTTTCTCCCCTGTTTTTCTGCCTCTTCTACCAATATATGAATTTTCCAAAATCACAAAGATAACAGCATAATTAACACTTTAGACTCAAGTCTATGTTATATAATAAGAGCTGCTCTAGAAATAGTCATGAGCTTCTGGAGTCTAGGTATGGCCCTATTATCAATCAAATTGAGAAAGTAGCCGGTTCCCAGTTTCATCACTTGGAAAATGAGGTGGTCGAACTAAAGGATCATTGAAATTCTTCCAAATATAGTATAATTCTGGTGTAGTAATTCTTCTTGGAGCCCAGAGGCCTCTTTTAACTTGTGCATTGATGATTGAGTACCAGTCCTGGTATTTTGTTGTGGTCGGTGTCAAAATGCCAAAAAACAATCCAGTCTAGCAAGTTTAATATATAGTATAAATAACACAAAACTTGGCCAGCCACTTGAACAACTGATATTCCTTTTAGAATCAAGAAGATGCCTACAAGAGATAAAGTCTCAGGCTACCAGAGTAAAGGCCCAGGTACACCGGACAATATGGATGTCTGTCACCCATCTTCTCTCCTCCTTTACCTCAGTTCTAAATTCAGGCTTCAAGTAAGTGTATATGATTGGTGAAGCCTAAATTGCATTTAGAATCTTACTTCCAAGGGTCTCTGGGACATATCACATTTTATATTTTCAGTCTCTGTAGTAGAGAGTGTCACACTAGATAGAGGTTAGATTCGATGTTAAGGGAGTCAGATCACAGTCCCAGATGTTCTCAATATCAGGTTAGTACAAGAAACATAAAAAGAAGCCACTGCTTTACAGAAAAAAAAAAAGAGCCTCCATGTCATAGTAAGTATATAGTCTTACTTTAAATGAGTTTACCCTATAAAGGTTTGAAAGTGATTTTTAATATTAAATAACCAAATTTATATTTTATCTATCTATAGCAAAATTGCTCTTTGGTAACAATATTCTAAATTTTTCCTCTTATAATGAAGAGTATATGATAAATATGCCATAAAAGAATACAGTATGAATTAAGCTGTAATTTCCTTCATACTTTATTTCACTCAAAAAGAATTAGAGCTGCTATTATAATGGTGCTTTACATTACAGATTTCTCAAAGCTGAAATTTGTTATTAGTAGCATTTCGAGTCCACCAATCCTCCAGTTTTTCACTGTCATGGAAAACCTCTGATTTACATAGAAGTCAGAAACTATTGACAATTGTAGTTATGTCTAACTGAGCTAAAGTTATTTCAGGGAGAGTATTGATGAATGGCTGATTCTAATATCAGTTCATTAGCATGGAATTTATCAGCCAATGATAAAATGTTAGATGAAGAGAATGAATTATTCATTCATTCAGCAAATATTTCCTTCTGCCTACTATGTGCAAGGCACATAGTAGGAGTTTGGAATACATCAGTAAGCATAACAAAGATCCCCGTTCTCTTGGAGTATATATTCTAATATGGGTAGATATATAATAAATAAAAACCATAATAAATAAGCAGATTATATTATACGAGGTAATATGTGCTTTGAAAAAATAAAAAGTAGAGCGAGGTGATGTGTTAGGAATTGTGGTGGGATATGGTCAGCATAACACTCACTGAGATGGGTGATTTCAGCAAAGACTTTAAGGAAATAAGAAATTTTGTTTGTGTGTGTGTGTGTAATCACTTGAGGAAGAGCATTCCAGGAAGAAGGAAGAACTCTCCATTAAATTGGAGAGTGCCAGGCTTACACAAAGAAGAACAAGGAGACCTGTATGGCTGGAGTGCAATGAGCAGGGAAGACTTATCAGGAGCGGAGCATGGAGAGCTCAGAGAGCCACATCACATAGGGCTTTCAGGCTATTACAAAAACTTGGAAATGGGCTCTGAAAAAGTGAAAAGTCATTTCAGGGTTTTGAGCAGAGAAATGAGATAAACTTACATTTTAAGAGAATTTCACAATAACTACTGTGTTGGCAATGGGTTATTTAGAAGCAGAGAGGCCAGACAGGAGTCTATTTCAGTGAGCCAGATGAGAGATCATGCCATCTCTATCAGGATGGTAGCAGTAGGGATGGTGAAAAATGGTCAGATTCGAAAGATCATTTGAAAAATTCGATTTAGAATGTATGGAAATAGGGGATTCATGAATAAGTTCAAAAACTGTGGCCTGGGCTACTGGCAGAATGATGTTGCCATTAAGTAAAATGGAAGAAATTACAAATAGATCAGGTTCGTGGGGTAGGAATGGGAGTTCTGCATCGCTTCTTTAAAGTCTGGAGGTTATGAATTTGTGTACTGCATTGCTTATTGAAATGTGGTCCCTGAATCAGCAGCATGAGCATCACCTGGCAACTTGTTAGAAATGCATACTTTGGGTCCCATTCTAAATCTCTTCAATCAGGAGCTCTGGCCATGGGGCCCAGAAATCTGTGCTTTAACCAGCCTTCTGGGTGATTCTGGTACACACTCAAGTTTGAGAAACACTGTATATCATCTCCAAGGTATAAGGACCAGGGACTACTTTTCCAGAATGGGAACATCATGTGTTTGGAGATAGAAGACTAACTTGGGTCAAGATGGTTTCTCTATCTGAGCCTTAATTTTTACGTCTTTAAAGAGTGAACGGTAGTGGTACTGATGTCAATAATTGGCTTGAGAAGCCAAATCAAACAATGCATGTTAATAGCCTTGAGCAAATTAAGCACCCTCTAAGTACTAAAGAGGGGAGATGGTAGCCTGGAGATGGTAGCCTGGAGATGGGGATGGTGCAACACAGTTTACCTCTTTTTTTTGCTAAAATTATCTTGCTTTCAAAAAGAAATAATAATTACATGGAAAATCAGAGTTTTATTGAAGTTTTCCTCGAGCTTTAAAACACAGGTAATAAAGATGACTATCACAAAGCAGATTGATGGTACTATGTGTGTGACACAGTAGAAGGAGTGGCTATTTGAATTTAATAATTATTTACCTCACTTGCATGTAAAAAGAAAAGAGAAACATGTATTTTTACTACAAAATAGAACAACTGTTTCGATATGAATTTGTTTCTCCAAGTTTATGCAGTTATCTTTTTTTTTTTTTTTAGTATTTACTGATCATTCTTGGGTGTTTCTCAGAGAGGGGGATGTGGCAGGGTCATAGGATAATAGTGGAGAGAAGGTCAGCAGATAAACAGGTGAACAAAGGTCTCTGGTTTTCCTAGGCAGAGGTCCCTGCGGCCTTCAGCAGTGTTTGTGTCCCTGGGTACTTGAGATTAGGGAGTGGTGATGACTCTTAACGAGCATGCTGTCTTCAAGCATCTGTTTAACAAAGCACATCTTGCACCGCCCTTAATCCATTTAACCCTGAGTTGACACAGCACATGTTTCAGAGAGCACGGGGTTGGGGGTAAGGTTATAGATTAAGGGCATCCCAAAGCAGAAGAATTTTTCTTAGTACAGAACAAAATGGAGTCTCCTATGTCAACTTCTTTCTACACAGACACAGTAACAATCTGATCTGTCTTTCTTTTCCCCACAATTCCCCCTTTTCTTTTCAACAAAACCGCCATCGTCATCATGGCCTGTTCTCGATGGTCGCTGTCTCTTCGGAGCTGTTGGGTACACTTCCCAGACGGGGCGGCCTGGCAGAGGTGCACCTCACTTCCCAGATGGGGCGGCGGGACAGAGGCGCTCCTCACTTCCCAGACGGGGCGGCCAGGCAGAGGCGCACCTCACATCCCAGACGATGGGCGGCCGGGCAGAGGCGCTCCTCACCTCCCAGACGGGGTGGCGGCCAGGCAGAGGCGCTCCTCACTTCCCAGACGGGGTGACCAGGCGGAAGCGCTCCTCTCATCCCAGACTGGGCAGCCAGGTAGAGGCGCTCCTCACATCCCAGACGATGGGCGGCCAGGCAGAGACGCTCCTCACTTCCCAGACAGGGTGGCGGCCAGGAAGAGGAGCTCCTCACTTCCCAGACGGGGCAGCCGGGCAGAGGGGCTCCCCACAACCCATACGATGGGCGGCCAGGCAGAGACACTCTCCACTTCCCAGACGGGGTGGCGGCCGGGCAGAGGCTGTAATTTTAGCACTTTGGGAGGCCAAGGCAGGCGGCTGGAAGGTGGAGGTTGTGGCGAGCCGAGATCACGCCACTACACTCCAGCCTGGGCAACAGTGAGCATTGAGTGAGCGAGACTCCGTCTGCAATCCCAGCACCCCGGGAGGCTGAGGCGGGCAGACCACTCGAGGTCAGGAGCCGGAGACCAGCCCGGTCAACAGGGCAAAACCCCATCTCCTCCAAAAATACAAAAACCAGTCAGGTGTGGTGGCGCGCGCCCGTAATCCCAGGCACTCGGCAGGCTGAGGCAGGAGAACCACGGGAGCCCGGGGCAGGGAGGCTGCAGCCAGCCAATACCACGGCAGTACAGTCCAGCCTCGGCAACTGAGGGAGACCAAAGAAAGACAGAGAGGGAGACGGAGACGGAGAGGGAGAGGGAGAACGAGAGGGAGAGGGAGAGGTGCAGTTATCTTTTTACAACTGTTTAAATTTTGTTTGCAGTCTCTAGGCTTGTTTCTCTTACTTCACAAAGTAGGGATGGGATCTCTGAGTTCTATAGAAGTCTGCAGATAAGTTAAAAATAAAGTTAGATGCAACCTTTGAGTCATTTCTCCAGGAAAACTGATTATTCTTTCATTTTGTTGCAAGAAAGGATATTCAAGCTATTTGCTAAGACCAAGTCTATTTTTTCAGCAAAAATATATATTTTTGCTAAAACATGGCCAAGGGGAGGCTTCAAACATATAAAATCAATATGGCAGAACAAAGCTGGCTTTAAACATACATACATACATACATACAACTTGTTCTGTGACCTTGAGCTAGTTACTTCATCTCAGTGTCTATCTAGAAAACAAGGATAATAATACTTATCTATCTATATAGATATATGTATGTATATGTATGTGTGTATATATATATACACATACATATGTGTGTGTGTGTATGTGTGTGTATGTGTGTTTGAAGCCAGCTTGGTTCGGCCATATTTATTTTCAGACATAAGTATCACCTAATCGTTAGCCGTGTTGATTTTCATTATTATAGGTTTCTAATTGAGGAGCTATTATGGTCTACATATAAAGGGGTAAATTTGCACAATATGGGTTAACACAACTGAACTGCAAAATTACAAATTAACTACCATTTTGTATTTTTATGCATTCATTAGGGAATTAATGTAATATACGTGACTAAATATTAGAGTTAGAAACAGTAAAATAGAGTTTTCTTCACGTAAGTACAAATTAAGTCAAATTTCACCTGCCTTACAAGTTCAAGGGCAAGAACTTTTACCTCCTGCCTCTGAAATTTTCTGAAAATATTCTTGCAGATTGTTCAACATTTATTCAGCAAATATATACTGAGATTCTATGTCCCTGGCACCATTGTAGATTCTGGGACTACAACAGTGAACTAAACAAGCAAGCATCTTCACTCTCCTATAAATTGTATTCCAGTGGATGGAGATAGATAATAAAAGCTGCATCTGCTATATAATAAATGCTATATAGAAAGATAAAGCAGGAGAGAAACATATCAATAATGGGGTGATAAGAATAAGGCAATTTTATATACAGCACCTAGGGGAAAAATTACTGAGAAAGTGACATTTGAGAGTAGACTTTATGGGAGTAGGGGAGCGAGTCATATATGGAGAAGAGAGTTATTCAAATACTTACTGCAAAGGCCAAGTTAGAACATATCTGGCCTTCTACAGGAGGAGTAGGATGGTCAATGTGACCACAGAAGAGTGATAGAAATTTAAGAGATGAGGACAGTAAGATGAAAGACATACAGAGCATTATGGACCTTTATAAGGACTTAATTACTTGGAGTAAAGAACCAGTGGAAAGTTTTGGAAAGGGGACTTACATAATTTGGCTTCTTTACAAATATCTCTTCCTTACATTTTCACCTAATTAATACCTTACCTGAAAATACACTTGTAGGATGAAATTATCCTCCCTATAAACATTAGAGGCATCATTGACCCCAACCATGCAACATTGCATGACTCTGAATTTTGTTTTTTTTTGTAGGTGACATTTTTAACTCTCTGTAATTTTTGACATATCTTTATCTTTATATTTTACAAAGATTTATTGTCTAAATGAATGTCTTTTTTCCAAAACACCTGTTCATGTAGCTGAAGATTCTGATCTTTTTGTGTCCCATTGAAAATGCCATTATTTGTTTATTTCTCTTTTTATTTATTCTTTATTATCTCATAATTTTTAACATTTCTGTTACATGAATTGATGGGATTTCTCTATTTCCCATGCCTCTTAATTTTTAATTTTATAATTTCTACATATTTATCTTTTTCTGCACTACAGACTATCTGAGTTAGAATTCTGTAGCGGCCAACTTAATTTGCTCTGTGACCTTGAGCTAGTTACTTCATCTCAGTGTGTATGTGATTCTTCATCTAGAAAACAAGGATAACATTAATACCTACATTAGAAGAGTGTTGTCAGGTTTACATACTTTATAGAGACTGACAAATTAATGTAGGCTATCTTTCAGATCACTAATTCAGTATTCAGTCTTCTTCAGTCTATTATTGAGCAGATCTTTTGAATTTCTAAAAAGTTAAGACAATTATAATTTCAATTTCCAAGGATATTTTCTACTTTTTGATTTATTCTTTCTATATAGCATGCTATTCCTTTTTTCCATATATGCAATATGCTATCAAATATTGTGAGGAAAACAATTAGAAAAATGTGAAGTTCTTTTCTTCACCAAATTAATTTTTTTTCTGTTTCCTCCAGAGTCTGCCATTCTATTTCTATTTCCTGGTATTTTCAGTTTTGCTGTTTTTTTTTTCTTTAAATGCCTTAAGATGCTCAGTTGTCAGTCCATATTTATGGATGAAGAATGTAGCTTCTTAACATATAGATGACTGGCTCTAGGGGAATCTTATGTATGGTGGAAGTCTTTTTCTCCTGATATCATCCTTTTGGGTGGGAAGAATCACTGCAGGGTCTACATCACCAGGCAGAGGTGTTGACAAGCAGGCTTCCTCTTAGGGTCCACGGGCAAGGGACAGGCAGGCAGACCAGCCAATTGCCAACCTAACATCCCTTTTGGATAGTGTTACCTTTCCCTGTTTGTGTAATCCTTTTATATCATTTGCAGAAGTCCAGAGTTCCCTTAGCCTCTATTCCTCTTCTTACTTCAGCTCCTAAGCACGTACAAGGAGCCCTCCCCAGACAGATCAGTGCTTCTCTGGGAGATTTCTCGGGCTTTAACTCAATTGCTTTGTGTACAACTGCTATAGTCGGAATGTTTTTGTCCCTCACATTCATATGTTGAAATCTCACCCCTCAAGCTGAGAGTATGAGGAGGTGGGGACTTTGGGAGGGTTAAGACCTCACGACTGTGATTAGTGCCTTTATAAAAGAGACACCACAGAGATCCCTTGCCCCTTCTGCCATGTGAAGACATAGCTGGAAGGGACTGTCTATGAACAGCCCTTCCACGTGGAAGCAGGACTCCACAAGACGCTGAATCTGCTGTCACCTTGATCTTGAACTTCCCAGGCTTTAGAACTCTTGAGAAATAAATTTATGTTGTTTATAAGCCACTCACACTATAGTATTTTATTATAGTGGCCCAAACAGGCAAAGCCAATATCTAAAGTAAAGGGGAGATCTGACTAACCCAATCCACCCTTTATTTAATTTATTTAATGAATTTGAAAGTTCTGTAATGCTTTTTTAAAAACAACATTGCTTACCTCCCACTTTGAAGGCAATTTGTTCTGTTCTGGTATCTCTTTCAGCCATTTCCATCCATATCCATGTTCTCGAGATTTGAACTTGGCCCTTGGTTCCCATTCTTAAGAATATGTTGTATGCCATTTCAGTGAATTGAGGAAGCAGTAATGGGATGAAGAATCTTGTGTTTTGTCCAACATTTAGGTCAAAGTCAAATCCATGACTTTTAATTTGTACTTCCTGTGCTTTTCGCCCCAGATACTGTTTCTGAATATGCACTAAGTATATTTCTGAATATGGACTAGTTACAAATAAAACCTAACATAATAATTTGTAATATAGGATGGTACATAATATCAAGAAATTCCCTTCCTTCTTGTATTAGATTTCCCCAGAGAAACAGAAGTAATAGGAAATGATTGATAGATAGATAAATACGTACATACATACATACATACATACATACATACATACATACATAAAGACATATGAGAGGAGATTTGTTAGGGGAATTGGCTCACACAATAGTGGAGAGGTCTCACAACAGGCCATCTACAAGCTAGAGAACCAGGAACGTTGGTAGAGTGGCTCAGTCCAAGCCCAACGGCCTCAGAACTGCGGAAGCCAGTGCTGTCGTTCTCAGGCCAAAGGTCTATGAACCTGGCAGGCTGCTGTGCAAGTCCTGGAGTTAAAAAGTAGGAGAAACTCAAGTTCTGATATCTGAGGGCAAGAGAAGAGGGGTGTCCCATCTTTAGAAGAGAGAGAGAGAATTCACCTTTTCTGTTCTATCGGGGTGCTCAGCTTATTAGATGGTGCCTGCCAACATTGGAGGAGGGTGGATCTTCCTTACTCAGTCTACTGATTTAAACACCAATCTCTTCCAGAAATACCCTCACAGACATACCTAGAAATAACACTTTATCAGCTATCTGAGTATCCCTTAATCTAGTAAAGTTGACACCTAAAATTAACCATCACACTTACCTTCCTTTAGAGTTTGACCTTTCCAACTCTAAGCCGAATGTGCTGGATTGCTCTAGAGGGAACTCTATGATGACAACAATAGAGTTAACTCATTAGCTCCTAAATTAAAGGACTCTTTTTCTCCTCAGTCCAGACCCTCTTCTTCCCTAGTAGAATATGAGACAGAATTGCTTTGCTGGAATTTGCCCCCAGATATACCTAAGGGTATAGGAAATTGAGATTGGGTTGGAAGCTGGAGAGAGAAGAGAACTTTTGAGAATAGTGTGTGGGAAGCAAAAGTGAGATGTTAGACTTCCCTGTTCCCACCATGGGGATATGTGTTCAACATGTCTCCCTATCACACTTCAGAATTTCAGCTAACAATGAAGATTAGCATCCAGTTTCCTGACTAAAATTTTCCTGGTTGCAGGACCCCTTGATCCATTCTCAACTCTAAAAATTGTAGCCCTGAAGTGGCATTAAAACATTCATCACAAGCCCACCAAAACACATTGTATTTATTATTTCTCTTATTTAGACTTCCAAACCAAATTATGTCTTCGTATATTTTAGGCAATCAATAAATATTAATTTATTCAATACTAGAGGGAAAAGGATGGCACAGAACTGTGGAATCATTTCCTGCTTATTGTCCTTTCTTTAATCACCAAGTGAGGGTGCAGTGGTCTGGCTATTTCTCTAAGTTTGAAATGACAAATTTAGCTTCAATTCCAATTTCTATTCAGTAACTGAGTGACTTGGGACATGTCATTTGACTTTTCTGTGTCTTGCTTTTCTCTAAAAATGAGGATAAAATATAAATCACTCAAAGTATACTCAGTTTGATGTACAAAACATAGCTGGATCTTGGTGAGTATTCAAATAAAAAATTATCTTTCCCCCCTTGCCTTTTTTGCACCACAAAAATCCAGGTTTATTCCAAAATATACTAACCTCTTATTTAGGTGTGATTCGTCTTTTAAAAAATTCTGGATATTGAGAACAACTTGGGTGCAAGATAGCATTACACAACTGTAAATGTTAAAACTATACTACATGAATGTTCCCATGACCTGGGAATTTGTATGAGGTGGGACCAACAGAGCAAAGCTACAGCCAAGATAATAGTTTTTTGTTTTTTTTTTTTTCTGGCATGGCATTTGGACATAGATGTCTTTAAAGGTCTCCTTCATACATATCCCACAAAGAGACACTAAAGCCGTCTCTTGAGAGAGAAAAGAAATGAAATGTTGAGTCAGTATGATATGTTCACATATGGACAGATTCTTCATTTTGTAAAAAAATATATAGTTACTCTCTTTGCAGTGAGAAATTGTAGATGGGCTGTACCCAATCTGTGAAAGGTGCCAGCTGACTGTGAACTGTCTATACCTATTATCAGTATTTAGGACACCTCATCTTCTTATGTTCACTGTCACCTGTCTACTCATAAGAGAGTATCTAAGATCGATCCCTTTATTTGAAAGTCAAGTGTATTTCTGTATCTTTGCCACATCAATTTTACTTAAAGACTTAATTCCCCAAAGCCAGAATGACAAAATCCACAGTTTAGAGTCATTTCTTAAAATGTAAAGCCTCAGTTTAATTGAAGAAAGCTGTTAGGGGATCCTGTGGTCTATGACTTGAAGACAATTATTTTTCTGTAACAGTAATATCAATAACTTAAAATATTGCTTCTCTGCCTGTAATACATAGTAACTGTAATCATAGACTTTCTACTGAGGTCTTTTTCTGTCATCTGATAAATCATACAGTAGATATGTATGATTTATCACCCCACTCCAAAAGAAAAGAAAACAACTCCAAGAATCATCGATCCAGGCTCAAAGCCAAGCAAACTATTTTTAGTACTTTCTCAACGAGCCACACAATAAAAATGTAAATGAAATGGTACTATTTTCTCCTCAGACTCTTTTTCAAAATGTAGGTTTAGCTTTGTTAAATTGACTATTTTCAGACCATCTTCAAGGAACTTGGTTATTCCAGTCTAGGGACTTTCATATCCCAATTTCACATTAACTATAATTCCCATGTTCCTTATAACTTTAAAATAATTTGCCTGAATAAAAACCTAAGGATCAACTTAGATATATTGAATGTCTTCTCACTTCAAGTTGCAGAATTAGCACTGAGACAATTGGGTCTCATCTAAGTCTTCAGGCAACCGATAGACCAGTTCGTTTCAAGTTATAAGTCCTTTCCCCATGTGGTACTCATTTTAGTAAGACTTTTCTTAGGGTAAGTGATTTACTTTTCTGAAATATCACTAGAATGTAAATTGCTTTTGATACTTATGAACAGTAGCCATGTTTTAACCCTCTACACTCACCTTCACAGCTTAATGAGGTGGGCATTACTATTATCTTCTTTAGACACATATGTTCATTTGAAATGCAGAAGCCAAGTAACTTGGCCAAACCACACAATTAGTGTGTAAAGTAGCAAAAACTTCAGCTACTCACTAGTAGAGAGAAGGAATTCTGGGTATGTGCATGGAATTAAATTAATGCCTATGGAATGCACTGGAGCTCTTTAAAATTGCAGATGATGCACATGAAATAAAAACAGAAAAGTGAAAGACAGAATAAGGAAGTTAGAGAAGAGCATCAAAGAAAGAATGGGAATTAAGATGAAGAACAAAATAAGGTCAAGTGAAGAAATTAGTGACAAATAAGGAGAAAAGAGTTTAAAAGAGCTTAAAAGAAACATAAGAACATTGGAAGAAGAGGGTGTTACATAGAAAAGTCATAAGAAAACATTGACTTTCTTAAGTCAATGGACTGGGAAGAATATCACAAATTGAAAATATAAAATTAAAACGTTTCATTCTTAAAATTGCTACACATATGCTATTACATTATTGCTTCCCAGGTTACACACACTGTAATCTCATCATCCCAGCCTTGGGATGCTCTTCTATGTGAATCAACATCAGACACTAGTTCAGGTCAGGTGTAAATGATGTAATTTCACTGAACTACAGCTGTTGATGAACTAATCATTGAGTCTTTACATTGCACAAAATAGAAAAAGAATTGTATTGTATGAATTCTTTTTAGTGCAGAAATGTAGTATCAGTCCTATCCTGGAATATCTTTCCTAGACTCTGTTTCGTTACCTTTTCCCTTTCCAGTAAATAACCTACACTAATTGTTTATAACCAACTTTTATAGAATCTAGGTGGCTACCGAAATACTGGAAAATCCCTTGTCCTAGTCCATTCAGGTTGCTATAACAAAATATTATAAACTGGGTAACTTGGAAAAAACAGAAATGTATTCCTCACAGTTCTGGAGGCTGAGAAGTCCAAGATCAAAGAGCCAACAGATTCAGTGTCTAGTGAGGGCTACTTTCCTGATGGTGTCTTCTTGCTCTGTCCTCACATGGTGGAAAGGAAGAATGAGCTCATTTGGGCCTCTTTTAAAAGGGCACTAATCCCAATTACAACATCTCCATCCTCAAGACCTAGTCACCTTTCAAAGGTTCCACCTCCTAAAAATTATCACGGTGGCCATTAGGATTTTAACATATGAATTTTGGGATTATATAAGTATTCAGACTATAGCAGCTGTATTTCATTCTTGTAATGCATTGTCTTGGCTATCTTAGTATGCCCAATTCTGAATACATTTTCACCCACATCATATTTGTCAGCCCCCATGCAATTATCCCTCACTGACACTAGTATTCTTCCAAGAAAGAGGAGGATGCTATTTTGAATTGACTAAAGTAGATTTGGAAGCCCCTCAACTGGGCTTCCAAATCTACTTTAGTCAATTCAAAATAGAAATTCAGCCCCCCGACTGGGCTCCTTTTTCTTCCTCTGTTTCTTTATTTTGGATTAAAGCTTTTTTATTGTCTTTTTTAACTACACTGGTTTTAGTAGTTATGCATTGTGTTTCTTAGGGTTTTTTCTAAGTATTTAACCATTATTATTAAGTTGTAAACTTGATTTAACAAATTCTAATGTGGATCAGTATCTCAGCTTTTTTCTTGAATGACACAATGATTTCAGCTCTTTAATGCCTGTCATTATGCCCTCCTGGCATATGTAAATGATATATGAAAGATATATCCTTTAGTGGTTCTTCCACCTAGCAAATCCTACCAGAGGCCTCTCTGAACATGTTTTTATTTGATGTTCGCTATTTAAATGATGTAAGACATAGGGGTTTTTGCTAATTTTTCCTCAAATTTTAATTACTTTTTGTAAGAAAATAAAATCTCCAAATGAAAGTTAAGAACCACTAAAACAGAATAATACTTTTAAAAGAAGACATGAACTTCAAATGTTGGAATATAGCCATTAATTATTTCAGTATTAAAATCTAGTATAAGTTAGCTTGAAATAAGAAAAAGAATGTTCAACTCAATAACCTTTCAGTATAAGATATTTAATTAGAAATCATGAAATTATTGCAGAAGTCAAAGCAAGTCATGAAAGCTAATATTGGAAATTGTCTTCAACTAAAATGGGATCAAGAAATGGCACTGAAAATTCCCAGTATGTCTAACACCAAACAATATTGAAGAAAGTAACTTAGGTTTGAATACAAGTCCATCGTATGTAATTTCAATGAGTACAGTTTCTATGTGTGTCTCCACAGTTAAAGCACAAGGATTTTTTTCTTTTTTTCTGAGACATATCTCAAGTTTTGGGGGTTCACACTGCTTCTAGTCATCCACCTTGAATGCCCAATCTTGAAATGGTTTTAATTGCATCGAAAATGGGGGATACAACAATTTCAAGTGGCAAATACTGTATACTAAATACTATAAATACTATATACTATAAAATGAGCTATTTATTTAAATCTTATAACAAGTACATTTTAACTGCCTTCGTTTTTTATTTTTTTAATTATACTTTAAGTTCTGGGATACATGTGCCAAACGTGCAGGTTTGTTACATAGGTATACGTATGCCATGGTGGTTTGCTACACCCATCGACCCGTTATCTACATTAGGTATTTCTCCTAATGCTATCCCTCCCCTAGGCCCCCACCCCCTGACAGTCCCTTTTGTGAGATGTTCCCCTCCCTGTGTCCATGTTTTCTCATTGTTCATCTCCCACTTATGAGAGAGAACAAGCGGTGTTTGGTTTTCTGTTTATGTGTTAGTTTGCTGAGAATGATGGTTTACAGTTTCATCCATGTCCCTGCAAAGGACATGAACTCATCCGTTTTTATGGCTGCATAGTATTCCATGGCGTATATGTGCCATATTTTCTTTATCCAGTCTATCATTGATGAGCATTTGGATTGGTTCCAAGCCTTTGCTATTGTGAATGGTGCTGCAATAAACATACGAGTGTATGTGTCTTTATGGTAGAATGGTTTATAATCCTTTGGGTATATACCCAGCAATGGGATTGCTGGGTCAAATGGTATTTCTGATTCTAGATCTTTGAGGAATCACCACACTGTCCTCCATAATGGTTGAACTAATTTACACTCCCATCAACAGTGTAAAAGCGTTCCTATTTCCACATCTTCTCCAGCATCTGTTGTTTCCTGACTTTTTAATGATTGCCATTCTAACTGGCATGAGATAGTATCTCATTGTGGTTTTGATTTGCATTCTCTTATGACCAGTGATGATGAGCTTTTCTCCATATGTTTGTTGGCCACATAAATGTTTTATTTTGAGAAGTATCTGTTCATATTTTTCACCCACTTTTTGATGAGGTTGTTTTTTTCTTGTAAATTTGTTTAATTTCCTTGTGGCTTCTAGATATCAGCCCTTTGTCAGATGGATAGATTGCAAAAATTTTCTCCCATTCTGTAGGCTGCCTATCCACTCTAATGATAGTTTATTTTGCTGTTCAGAAGCTCTTTAGTTTAATTAGATCCCATTTGTCTATTTTGGCTTTTGTTGTCATTGCTTTTGGAGTTTTAGTCATAAAGTCTTTCCCCATTGCCTGTGTCATGAATGGCATTGCCTTGGTTTTCTTCTAGGGTTTTTATGGTTTTAGATCTTATGTTTAAGTCTTTAATACACCTTGAGTTAATTTTTGTATAAGGAGTAAAGAAGGGGTTCAGTTTCCGTTTTCTGCATATGGCTAGCCAGTTTTCTAGACACCATTTATTAAATTGGGAATCCTTTCCCCATTGCTTGTTTTTGTCAGGTTTATCAAATATAAGATAGTTATAGATGTGTGCTGTTATTTCTGAGGGCTCTGTTCTGTTCCATTGGTCTATATATCTGTTTTGGTACCAGTACCATGCTGTTTTGGTTACTGTTGCCTTGTGGTATAATTTGAAGTCAGGTAGCATGATGCCTCCAGCTTTGTTCTTTTTTCTTAGCATTGTCTTAGCTATGCAGGCTCTTTTTTGGTTCCATATGAAATTTAAAGTAGTTTTTCTAATTCTGTGAAGAAAGTCAATGGTAGCTTGATGGGATCACATTGAATCTATAAATTATTTTGGGCAGTACGGCCATTTTCATGATGTTGATTCTTTCTATCCATGAGCATGGAACGTTTTTCCATTTATTTGTGTCCTCTCTTATTTCCTTGAGCAGTGGTTTGTAGCTCTCCCTGAGAAGGTCCTTCACATCCCTTGTAAGTTGTATTACTGGGTATTTTATTTTCTTTGTAGCAATCGTGAATGGGAGTTCACTCATGATTTGGCTGAAGAAGTTGAATCCCTGAACAGACCAATAATAAATTCTGACATTGAGGCAGTAATTAATAACCTACCAACCAAAAAACGCCCATGACCAGATGGATTCACAGCCAAATTCTACCAGAGGTACAAAGAAGAGCTGGTACCATTCCTTCTGAAACTATTCCAAACAATAGAAACATAGGGACTCCTCCCTAACTCACTTTATGGGGCCGGCATCATCCTGATACCGAAACCCGGCAGAGACACAACAAAAAAACAAAATTTCTTTTTTTTCTTATTATTATTTTTATTTTAAAGTTTTGGGGGAACAGGTGGTGTTTGGTTGCATGAAAAAGTTCATTCATAGTGATTTCTGAGATTTTGATGCGCCCATCACCCAAGCAGTGTACTGTACCCAATATGTGGTCTTTTATCCCTCACCTCCATCCCACCCTTTCCCCACAAGTCTCCAAAGTCCACTATATCATTCTTATGCCTTTACATCTTCATAGTTTAGCTCCCTCTTATAAGTGAGATCATAAGATGTTTTGTTTTCCATTGCTGAATTACTTCATTTAGAATTATGTTCTCTATCTCCATCCAGGTTGTTGCAAATGCCATTATTTTGCTGCTTTTTATGTCCGAGTAGTATTCCATGGTATACATATACCTCATTTTCTTTATCCATTCATTGGTTGATGGACATTTTGGCTGGTTCCATACTTTTGCAATTGTGAATTGAAGCACAAGGATTTAAATGGGACTCTGAGAATTGGTCCTCTTGAATATGCTTTAAATAAACACTCTCTCTACAAACCATCCACTCCATTCTTCCTCCCTTTTTAGTCACCATTTATGCCCTCTACCCTCGTCCACCAATTCAATTCTTAACCTTTACTGAGGGTTCAGGGTAAATCCTATTTTCTCCAGGAAGCATTTCCTCGTCATTGTAACTTCCTGTATCTTTTAGAGCACTGATTGTTTACACTGGCCACCACACATTACATTGTTGTCTCAGCTAAGTTGTGTATTGTTTTGCCAATTGCACTGTGAAAACATATTTGGGATTGGGGACCATAGCTTTCACTTCCCTGTAATCCCCATAGCACTTCATATCTCATATTGCAGAAATGATTCTTACTACCTTTCTTAGTTCAGTAGTAAAAGTTAGGCAGTTTGGAAAGAGTACAGGATGGTACAAGAAATTGAAAGGATGGTTTCTGCCTCATGAACTTAGTAAGGTTCTCTACTACTTCATAAAGTTACTGATGCTTTATGAAGCGGAAACATATATATATATATATATATATATATATATGAACCCTCAATTAGAGAACCTTAGGTGTGTGTATGTATATATACATATATATATATATGGTGTGTGTGTATATATATACCTAAAATAATTGGAGAATAATTTCAACATTATACACAATACCTGAATAAAGGGAAATATGGAAATATAAGCTAGATGGCTATGTTTCAAAAGGAATTGAAGAGCAACATCTCCATAGAATACAGTAAGTTAAAGAAAGTTGATTACATAGGTTTTCATATGCATTTTTTCTAAATATAAGTGTCATTTGTGGTATAAAACAAACTCTGTTTTAGTGTTTTTTTATTATTTTCTGGAAATATAATGTATTTTCACATTATTTTCTGAGGGGTATAAATTTCAATACATTGAGCATTTCATTTAAAAGGGACCCTGATGTATTCTGTAGAGACATGAAGAATTAGCTACCCAAATGGATGTTAAAATAATAAAAGGAAGCTTTTAAAATTCCAAATAAGTACCAGAGCTGATTATGCTAAGTAGTGAGTTCGTTGTCCATTATAGACTTCTTATCTTCTATTTTCTTCTGGAAGCAGCCTAACAGATGTAAGTACTATTCAGCAAAAATCACAACTACTTTTTTTTTTTTTTTTGGTGGAGATTTTGATGCATTACAGCAAGCCTCTTTAAATACAGTGTTTACAGATTTTCACCTGGTGACGTTGGTTTCAATAGAGTCCATTAAGATGTCCTCTATAAGCTAATTTAATGCCAAGAAAAATGTAGTTACCTTTGTAAAAACCATGTTCTCTTAATTCATCAGAATAAATGTACTGTCGTAGTAAGCCAGGGAAAAAGCTATACATGCATTAATTTCTATGTATGATTTTTTAAGTACAGGCAACATGGCATTTATACTTTTTATTTCATTATTAAGAAAAATTTTGTCTCAGCTCAAAAAAGCTGGCAAGTTAAACTCATTAATTATTAGGAATTGGCAGTTTCCTGCATCTAAATCATACCAAAGGACCAATTTCAACTCTGAACTTGGAAAATTCAGCAACTTATGTTTTTTGACTTATGGTTATCAAAAGCCTGCCTGAAAATAAAAGGTTCATAATATCCAGGAAAACAGACTATAGGGACTATCAGGAGAACAAGAAAAAAATGCCAAGTGTTGAATTTGGAAAAGTCGTAACAAGTTAGTCTGTAGCCATAAACAGAAAGTAAAACAGAAAATGCTCCCTCTACAAAAGATTCCCTGTGTGATTGAAATGAAATTCAAGGAAATGTACGAAGACATAACTTTGATTTAGCCTTCACCAGGGAAGGTAGAAAATCTCAGGAACCAAAATTAAATGACTTGTGATATCTCTTTCCTAGGACACTCTTTATTGAAAAGCAGTAGTGTCAGAAATATACCCCTAGTATGAATATATGTATATGTACATATATAAATTTGTGTTTATGTATGTGGGTGTGGACATACATATGTAGGCATGGCTGTGTGTGTATATACACAAATATATGTATGTAGTTGTAAATAGGATGCAAACTATAGTAGCCATAAAAAAATTTAGAACTTAAGAAATGTCATCCTAAATAAAACATTGGTTTATCTCTCTCATATTCTATATGTAATGCTGGCACCAAAAAAATAATTTCTGAGAAGCACAGTTATAATCCATGATGATAACCTCAAAAAAATGAAAGAATGTATACTTACAACTTTTCTCTATAAATGTAGCACTTAAAATGTAAATAAGCTCTCCTTTATATGTGGAGCAGCCTATGCTAAATGCTACTGATGCTTTATGAAGCAGAAACATACATCCTACTACACTGAAGAGTAATGAGTTTCTTTTATTTAATATTAAATTCATCATCTACTTCTATATGTCTGTATATTTGACATTATATAAACAATCCATTTTCTTCTAAAAATCGCCTTCATGGTTGTTTTTCTTTGGTGATTCTCAACCCACCATTTTTTTTCTTCTTCAAAATGGAGAATTCACATTTTCTTCACTCTTTAACTTTTTTCCTTTGATCATTTTAGTTCCTTTGCTTTGAAACTTCTTTATTTCCTTTAGTAGCCATAGCCATATTTAGAGCCCAGGACTTCCAGTAACAGTTTATTTTGGCGACATGCATATCTAGATAGAAGAGAAAATTTATCTTTCTACTTTGAATAGTGCCCCACATTTTGTGGCACTTTCTGTTTGTATAAACACATTACCTACATTGAATACATAATATTTTCTACAGGGTCAGTGATGTCATTGAGTACAGAACCGATTTCAATCCCTCACTGGTGGTTTCCTCCTTTTTAAAAATCGTATCTTTTTCCAATATCTTTTTACTTCTCATCGCACCGATGCAGTGGTGTTTCTTTTCTTTTCTTTCTTTCTTTTTTTTTTGTGGTAAGATCTTTTTGAGCCTAAAATGTGAAATTAAAATAGATGACCAGTGTGGTTTCTTATAACTCCTGCATTTTGTGAGTTTCAATGTGGAATCTTAATGCAAACATTTATAACCATCCAAAGTTATTTCCTCTTGTCTCTATGCAGACTTGTTTTACTCTCAAAAAACAGTTACCTTTTGCCCAGTAGGTTATATTTGAATACTTTTTCAGTGATGTTATTCCTTGCTAAATACTCCCATCAGTTCACAAAATGATAAAGTAAACCTATGAACTTATATTTTCTGTGTTTTTTTTTTGGATCATCTGGATGGACCAGCTGACGCTGTGGCAAATCAAACACACACACACAAAAACAAATCAATCAGAAGCTTAAAAGAGTAGTTTCCGAAACAAGAGAGTTCACTATATTAGTTACTGTAAGAAATAGCCCCTTGTCCGGGCATGGTGGCTCATGCCTGTAATCCCAACACTTTGGAAAGCTTAGGTGGGCAGATCACGAGGTCAGGAGTTTGAGAGCATCCTGGCCAATATGATGAAACCCCATCTCTACTAAAAATACAAAAATTAGCTGGGCATGGTGGCTGGCTTCTGTAGTCCCAGCTACTTGAGAGGCTGAGGTAGGAGAATCGCTTGAACCCGGGAAGCTGAGGTTGCTGTGGGCCAAGATCACACCACTGTACTCCAGCCTGGGCGACAGAGCAAGACTCTGTCTCAAAAACAAGAAAAAAAGAATTAGCCCCTTAAAGGTGTACGATGCCTAAACACAATAGATACCTTTCTCTGCCTCATGTTAACAGAACAAGTAGGTGAAATGTTTGGCAGAATGGCCTTCTTCCATGCTGTCATTCAGCAACTCAGTTGATAAACATATTGACACCTTTAATATGTCTTCAGTTGTTGCCTTGGTGTCAGGCCCATTTCAGGCAACAGAAAGTACAGAATAACATGGAAGAGCAAATGTGGGAGATTTTAATTATTCAGACCTTGAAACTGTACCCATCATTTCCATGGACATTCTGTTGTTCAAACTGTATCACAGAAAACTATTCTTAACTTCAAGAAAGAAGCCTGGAATATATGGCTTACTGTGTTCCCAGGAAGAAGAAAAAAATTTTGGAGACTAGCTGGCAGTCTCTGCCACATCCACTTTATTCAACAATACTGTTCCAGCATCAGAAAAATGTTGTAGGAAGACACTAGCTACAGGCAGTGTGTGGTTAACTATTTCAGGGTCTTCAGTGTTGCCAAAGTATATTCAGCTGCCAATTCCCGAGCTGTTTTGTGGCTCAGGCATAGCTATGTAATGACTCTGACATGGTACCATCATTTTATCATAACAGGTTACTGATAAACTTCAGTGGCAGCCAGTGTTCAAGTGTTCACCATATAAATGTACCAAAACAAAAGTGAGATTTAAAATAAACCTTAATAACCCTCATGCTCAACATACCAATTTTCAAGTCATTTGATTCTTTCATAAATTATTTTCTTGGAAAAGGAAATTGGTTCAATGTCAGGTTCTTTGGTAGTTAAAATGAATTATCAGGTACAATAAATGCTTCTTTATTGGAGGTGCTATTTTTTTCTTTCCTGAATTTTAAATTAATGAGATTTACAATATTAAGTTTATAAAATGCTAGGTTAATGAATTATAATGAGAAATAAGAGTATTTCATTGTAACGCTGCCATTGATACTAAAAAGAACAGCTAAATGAAGAAATTCACATCATAATTCAAATAACTAAGGGAAGCAAAGGTTATAAAAGGAATAATTTAATGTGAGAAAAATTGCTTTATGCCTGTCAAAAGACTCTAGAGGAAGATATTATTTGACTTTTAAAGTTAGCTAGTGCATGACTCTATTCAGAGTAAGTAGATCCTGGTTTTTGTGTTTACCTTAAGCCCAAGAACTTCTATTTAAAAACTGACCAGTACTGAGATAAATTACTCACATGAGATAATCTCTATGTTGAGTGTCAGCTCATGAGTTGTTCAACTCTATTTTCATGCCCCTTCACCTTACCACCTCCCTAGACCAGGTACCCGGTCGCACTTGATAGTCCAGAGCTTTCCCAAGGTAGCGCTTTACCGGGGCTGCCCTTTTAGCCGGTCCAGTGCTGCTAATCTCAGCTCACCCATTTTCCTCTCCTGCTGTCAGTGTTCATCTAGCCTGGCAGCAGTCCCATAAGGACTTGTCCCCTCATACAATTAAATGCCAATAAACGCCTGTGTGACTCACTGATATTCGGACTGGTTGGTTCCTTAGTACCCTGTTAGTACAAAAAGTAACTGCTGATACAGGAATTTCAGGCATTCTGCTCTCAGTGAGAGATGTTATTGTGGGTGTATAGTCATTGTTTCTCAAATAAAGACACGTATCTGTTGGGTAAAGTTGCATTTTATGTGAGGAATGATTTACGTTTATTCTTACATTATTAATGTAATGGAATTATTTATATACATAAACTTATATATAGAAAATGCAGAAAAGGAGATAACTATAGCAACCATTTTTTACTATTATGTGGCATTCACCTCTCCAAGTACTTTATATATTCCCTAAATTAATCCTCCCAAAACCTGTTTGTGGATTTTCACCTTTGTTTGACAAATGGGGAGATAGGTTTTTAAAGTTATGTAAATTGTACAAGCTTACCCAACCAGTAAGTGGGAAATACACTTGGAACACAGATCTGTCTGTTGTCTTAACCACAACTAGTGTATCCTGACTAAAATACATATTTTTGCTTCAACTCTCAATATAAAGTGAATAAGTAAGAATATTTTTCTATTTTGAAGGTAATTTAGAAGTCACCTTATCTAAAGCAATTATTTTAATAAGACCTATAGAAATTAAATGCTCTTACTTCAAGATAGTCTAATTGCTGAACAGCATAGCACACACTAGAACTAGAGTCTGTATTCTTGCCTGCCACTTCCTACACTGTAGCCTAGATAATTCACTGAATATTCCATTTAGAAAAAAAAATCTCTTACAAAACTTGTCATTTCAGCATCTTAGCATCTTAGATGCAAGCATAGCATCTTGGAAAACTTGGAAAAATTCTAAGATTAATAGCAATATACTAATTGACAATATTATATTGGTAAGTTTACACTGAATTCAAAAGTCTCTAATAACTGATATATAAGGTTAAATATGACAGTTCATGGGAATTGTCACTGAAATCAGCTTTTCAAGAAGAGCACAGGAAAGAACAAACAAAGAAAAAAATTGCAATCTTATTTGATCAGATCTAAGTTTAGAATATGTACATACTCCCATACGGAGAGACCTACTGAGAGGAACTCTCAGCAGAGACCCCTCACAGACATGAGGAGACATTCACATTGAGAAACAAAACTGCTGTTCATCTGCCTTTGTTGTCATGAGCCAGAGAAGCAACCAGCCTTACACCAGTTCAAGACTAATCAGCGGGTTGCCAATGTATTAAGAGGATGCAGCTGACATACTATCAATATGGTATATGCTTTGAGCAATCTTTTTCATCCTCAGCGATAGGCTTGTGTGGCCTTGACCTTATAACCAAAAACATGAATTTGCAAGACAGCTGGTCAGGGTGTGGGATGTATTCTGCACCTGTTAGGGCCAAGGTACAAGCCCATATAGGGAAGACCTCATGCTTTCAACTTAATTAGCTTCAAGCCTTAACCAACTAAACTAAATGGCCATGCATGAAGCCCTTCCTACGCACATACACTCATATACAACTGTAGACAAAAGACAGATATACTTTTATTATGAAAATCACAGAGGACCATTGTAGGTCCCCAAACCAATTTTTGAGACTATTCTAAATTAACCTCCAAAAAGAAAATGAAGGAACAGGTCGGTTTAACCACTTGAAATCTTCCTGTGGAACGTACTCTAACTAAAGATATTATATTTTTAAAAAGTGCCAAAGTTAAGATCAAAGTATAATGTTAGACAATTCCATTTTCCCCCATCATTTTGTTAATGATTGCTCATCTTAGGATTTATGATTCTAAACTCATCAATATTAATTTCTGGTCTTCTTACAGCTAAGATATACTCCATCCTGAGCCATGTCTGTGACCCTTTGAGACAATGTATGTAATTCAGTTAGGATTTAGCTTCTAGTCCCAACCCTGCTTCTTACTATCTTCATATAGGCAAATCTCAGCTGCCCTGTGCTTTTATTTTCTTATCTTAAAATGGAGCACTTGAACTTGGTCATAACTAAAATACACCAATTTCTAAATTTCTTAATTTCAGAAATTCCACAGCCTATCTTCCCCCATGACATCAGTTAACAAAGTTCCTCCCAGACTGTTCATCCAAAGTAGAAACTTAGATCTTTATGATGATCTTCACGGTTCCACATGGACTGCCTGCTTCCCACTTACCCCTTCTACTTGGCTTCCTACTGCTCTCCAGGTCACTCTGACCTCTTCACATTTCCTCATACCCACTAGGTACCCTCCAAAACAGCCTTTGCACCAACTGGAATGCTTTCTCTCTAGATAACTGTATGGCTTGCTTTCTCATTTCTGTTAACTACTTACTCAAGAATCACCTTCTCAGTGAGGCATTCTTTGACCACCCTTATGAAATATCCCTGCCCCGGCCGGGCGCAGTGGCTCACGCCTGTAATCCCAGCACTTTGGGAGGCCGAGGCGGGTGGATCACGAGGTCCGCAGATCGAGACAATCCTGGCTAACACGGTGAAAGCCCGTCTCTACTAAAAATACAAAAAATTAGCCGGGCATGGTGGCGGGCGCCTGTAGTCCCAGCTACTCGGGAGGCTGAGGCAGGAGAATGCCGAGAACCCAGGAGGCGGAGCTTGCAGTGAGTCGAGATCGCGCCACTGCACTCCAGCCTGGGCGACAGAGCAAGACTCCGTCCCTACCCACCACCCAACCAAAAAAAAAAGAAAGAAATATCCCTGCCCCAAACTGACTTCCTGTCTTCTTTCTTTCACTTCATTTTTTTCTCCTTAGCATTTACTATCCAAATATTGTATATTTTACTTATTTGTCCTGCTTATTACTCTCCCCTTCCCCCTTGAAAGCTCCATTAGGGGAGAGATTTGTGTCTATTTTGTTTATTGCTATACCTAAAACAGTGCCTGGAACCAAGCAGGTTATTATTAAATGATTGTTGAGTGAGTAAATGAATGAATAAGTGAAATGAATTACTCTTAACTCTATCTAGGAATTCCTGTTCATATCTTTCTCTTTTTTTGATTTTTATTTTTTTGTGGGTACATAGTAGATTTGTATATTTATGGGTTACACAAAATATTATGATATAGGCATACCATGTGTAATAATCTCATTAGGGTAGATGGGGTATCCATCACCTCAAACATTTATCTTTTGTGTTACAAATGATTCAGCTATATTTTTAGTTATTTTTTAAATGTGCAATTAAATTACTATTGACAATAGTCATACTGTTTTGCAATTAAATGCTAGATCTTATTCATTTTACCCAATTATATTTTTGTACCCATTAACCACCCCACTTCCTCCTGGCGCCCACCACCACCTCTCCCAGCTCTCCCAGCTTCTAGTAATCATCATTCTACTCTCTACCTTCATGAGTTCAATTGTTTTAATTTTTAGCTTCCACAAATAAATGAGAACATGTGAAGTTTGTCTTTCTGTGCCTGGCTTATTTCACTTAACAAAATGACTTATGGTTCTCATGTCATTGTAAATAACAGGATCTTATTCCTTTTATGGTCAAATAGTACTTTATTGAGTATATGTGCTACATTTTCTTTATCCATTCATCTGGTGACAGACACTTAAGTTGCTCTCCAATCTTGGCTATTATGAATAGTGCTACAATAAACATGGGAGTGCAGATAGCTCTTTGAGATATACTGCTTTCCTTTCTTTGGGGTATATACCCAGGAGTGGAATTGCTGGATCGTATGGTACCTCTTCCAAGCTGTTCTCCATAGTGGTTATACTAATTTACACTCCCACCAACAGTGGATGAAGGTTCCCTTTTCTCCACATCCTAGCCAGCATTTGTTATTGCCTGTCTTTTGGATAAGAGATATTTTACGTGGGGTGAGATGATATCTCATTGTAGTTTTGCTTTGCGTTTCTCTGATGATCAATGATATTGAGCACCTTTTCATATACCAGTTTGCCATTTGTACATCTTGTTTTGAGAAATATCTATTTAGGTGTTTTGCTCATTTTAATTGAATTCACAGATTTTTTTTTCCTTTAAAGTTGTTTGAGCTCCTTATATATTCTGGTTATTGATCTCTTGTCAGATGGATAGTTTGAAAATATTTTCTCTCATTCTTTGGGTTGTCTCTTCACTTTACTAGTTGTTTACTTTGCTGTGCAGCTTTTTAACTTGACGTAATCTCATTTGTACATGTTTGCTTTGGCTGCTTGTTCTTGTAGAGTATTACTCAAGAAATCTTTGCCCAAAGAAATGTCCCCAGAGATTTTCCTCAAAGTTTTTCTGTAGTAGTTTCAGTTTGAAGTCTTAGATATAAGACTTTCATTCATTTTGATTTGATATTTGTATATGCCAAGAGACAGGGGTCTAGTTTCATTCTTCTGCATATGGATATCCCGGCTTTCTTAGCACCATTTATTGAAGAGATTGTTTTTTCTGCAATGTATATTCTTGGCACCTTTGTGGTAAATGAGTTCACTATAGTTGTATGGATTTTTTTCTGGGTTCTCTATTCTGCTCCATTGGTTTATGTGTCTGCTTTAATACCAGTACCATGCTTTTTTGGTTACTATAGCTCCGTAGTATAATTTGAAGTCAGGTAATGTGATTCCTCCAGTTTTATTCTTTTTGCTCAGGACAGCTTTGACTATTCTGGGTCTTTTGTGGATCCATATACATTTCAGGATTGTTTTTCTATTTCTGTGAAGAATGTCATTGATATTTTGAAATGGATTGCACTGAATTTGTAGATTGCTTTGGGTAACATGGATATTTTAACAATATTGATTCTTCCAATCCATGAACACAGAATACCTTTCCTTTTTGTGTGTGTCCTCTTAAATTTCTTTCATCAATGTTTTATAGTTTTCATTATTGAAATTATTTGCTTCTTTGGTTAATTCCTAAGTATTTAATTTTATTTATAGCTACTGTGTAGACTAATTTTAGCTATTGTAAATGAAATTACTTTTTAAATTTCTTTTTCAGACCATTTGCTGTTGGCATATAGAAGTGCTACTAATTGTTGTATGTTGATTTTGTATCCTGAAACTGAATCCTGAATCCTGAATTTGTTTATTAGTTCTAATAGTTTTTTCATGGAGTATTTAGTTTTTCCCAAATATAAGATCATATCATCTGCAAACAAGGATAATTTGACTTTTTCCATTCCAATTTAGATGCCCTTTATTTATTTCTCTTGTTTGATTACACTAGCTAGAATGTACAGTATCATGTTAAATAACTGTGGCAAAAGTGGGCATCCTTGACATATTCCAGATCTTAGAAGGAAGGCTTTTGGCTTTTCCCCATTCAGTATGATCCTATCCATGGGTCTGTTTTAAATGGGTTTTATTATGTTGAGGTATGTTCCTTCTGTACCCAGTTACTTTAGGGTTTTTATTAAGAAGACTGTTGAATATTATCAGATGATTTTCCAGCATCAACTGAAATGATCATATTATTTTTATCCTTGATTCTGTTGATATAATGTATCATACTGATTGATTTGCATATGTTGAACCATCCTTACGTCCCCAGAAAAAATCCCATTTGGCCATAATGAATGATCTTTTTAATGTGTTTTTGAATTCAATTTGCTAGTATTTTGTTGAGGATTTTTGCATCAATGTTAATCAGGAACATTGGTCTGTAGTTTGTTTGAGTGTTCTTTCTTTCTTTCTTTTCTTTCTTTCTTTCTTTTTCTTTCTTTCTTTCTTTTCTTTCTTTCTTTCTTTCTTTCTTTCTTTCTTTCTTTCTTTCTTTCTTTTTCTTTTTATATGTCATCTTTGTCTGGTTTTGCTATCAGGGTAATATGGCCTCATAGAATGAGTTTGGAATTACCCTCACATCCTACATTGTTTGGAATAGTTTGAGTAGGACTGATATTAGTGTTACAGGATGCTTTGGGTGTCACTTCATTAGCCAGAAACCTCTGTGGCCAGTGGCACCTTTGCCCGAGTTTTGCTTGCGCCCACTGGGCCCACTCAGCCTGACAAGCATACTCGGCTTGCACTTCTGGCCTGGATCCCATGCCTGCCAAGCATGTGGAGCAGCAAGGAGTGTGTGAGCAAGTGAGCATGGGGTCTGGTTACTGTGCATAGCCAGGCATGTTGGCTGCGGTAGGGTGGGCAGCTCCAGGCACTGGTATGGGTGCCGGCTCCCTGCAATGCTGCAGCTGGACAAGGTGTCCCACAACAGCTTCCATGGCTGGCACTGGGGAATGTGGTGGCACCTGGAAGCTTGGAGATGCCAGGAACTGCAGAGCCCCCAAAGGGGTGTCACAGCCCTGGCTCAGGGAGCTCCTAGGTCTGGAACACCTGAAGGGCTGCAGCTCTTCTCTCTTCTCTCCTTTTTGTTGTCTGCAAAGTGGTAAGCAAGGGGCATGTTTCAGCTCCTTTTGTGTTACAGCTCTTTCAGCCCTGGCATTCAGTGGGTCCCAAGTTATTGTCCCATGTCCAGGAAGAATGAGATATGTAGAGAAGTGGAGGATAAGAAAGATGAAGAGTAGCTTTATTGAGTGATAGAGCAGCTCAGAGACCTTCAGTGGGTAGCTCCTCTCTGCTGACAGGGTATAACTGGGATACCCTGGCTGCAGAGAGGAGACCCTGGAGTCGGTAGCTCCTCTCTGCAGCTGGTCATCCTGACATCTGCTTAGCTCTCAGCAGAGAGGAGACCCTGGAGTGGGTAGCTCCTCTCTGCAGCTGTTCATCCCGACCTCTCTTCATGTCTGGCTGAGTCTGGGGTTTTATGCACTTCAGAAGGGAGGAAGTGTGTGCTTATTTGTTCATGGGCAGGAATGGGTGGACCTGGGAAAAGCACCATAAGTTCCCACTCCAGTCCATGGGATTACCAGCCCAGCCTCCAGGCTTTAGGCCTTCCCCAGCTTGAAAGTAGGGCTTCACCAGGGACCCTCCCTTTTCTGCCCAAAAGCCTATTTGCCTCTTACCACTTTTTATGGTGCCCAGGCTGTTAGTGCTAAGGGTCACCTGCAGGTCAGTGCCAAGCTGCCCTCAGCCCTCCCCTCAGCTTTACTCCCATGCTCATCAGCACCCAAAGTCTGGAGGGGTCTAAGTTGGGAGGAGGCTGGCATGTCAGTGCTGCCCTAAGCATGAGTACACCTGGCCAGGTTGTGACAGTGCCCAGGCTTGGCTTCAACTTTGTTCAAAGATCGGAGTGAGCACTGGGAATGGGGCGAATCCAGACAGAGGAAACAGGCACTTCTGAGCCTGAGAAGGCAGAAGGCCTTCCTGGGCCTCTGAGAGTGCAGAGATGCCTGGGTCCACAGCCATGGCTGGGTGGCTACAGCTGCACCTCAGAGGGTGGGGCCCCTGCCTGCTCCCAGCTCCCAAGAGCACAATGATGCCCAGGTCTGCAGCTGCAGCTGGGTGGCCACAGACACACCTGGGGAACAAGAGGCTTTCGCCCTGACAACTCTGAAGGGGGCAGGACTTCCACCTGTTCTCAGCTACCACTGGCTCCTTGGAGTGCACGGCCCTGGCCATGCCTCCCACACTGCAGCCAGCATCATGGCAGTGGCCACTCTAGATAGGCTGCAGCTGCGATCATTAATTCTTTAAGTGTTTGCTAGAATTCAGTAGTGAAGCTGTCAAGTCCTGGGCTTTTTATTGCTGGAAGACATTTTACTGTCGCTTCAATCTCATTACTTCTTTTTTTTTTTTTTTTTGGTCTTTTCAAGTTTTGGACCTCTTTATGGTTTAATATTGGTAAATTGTATATGTCTAGGAATTTGTCCATTTCTTCTAGGTTTGCCAATTCGTTCATATATAGTTGCCAACAGTAGCCTGTAATGATCCTTTGAATTCTGCATATCAGTGGTAATGTCTCCTTTATCATTTCTGATTTTATTTATTTGGGTATTCTCTCATTTGTTCTTAGTCTGGCAAAAGGTTTTTTTATCTTTTATTAAAAAAACACTTTTTGTTGCATTTATCTTTTGTATTGTTTTCTTTCTACCAATTTTATTGATTTCAGCTCTGATCTTTATTATTTCTTTTCTTCTACTAATTTTGGATTTGGTTTGCTCTAGCTTTTCTAATTCTTTAAGATGCATCATTAGATTGTTCAATTGATGTTTTTCTACCTTTTTGAGGTATGCACTTGTAGCTATAAAATTCCCTCTTAGTACTGCTTTCACTGTATCCCATAGGTCTTCTTATGTTTTGCTTCCATTATCATTTGTTTCAAGATATATTTCAGTTTCCTTCTTAAATTTTTTATTACACACTGGTCATTCGGGAACATATCATTGCATTTCCATGTTTTTGTATAGTTTCCAACATTCCTCTTGTTATTTATTTCTAGTTTAATTCCATTGTGATCAGAGAAGACACTTCATATGATTTAATTTTTTTTAATGTTTCAACACTAGTTTTGTGGCCTAACACACAGGGTTAGGCCCTGTGTCCTTGGGAATGAACTACATGCAGAGAAGAAGAATGTGCATTCTGCAGCTGTTGGTTGAAGTGTTCTGTTAATATCTATTAGGTCCATTTGGGCTATATTGAAGCTGAGTCTGGTGTTTCTTTGTTGATTTTTTGACTGGATGATGTGTCCAGTGCTGAAAATTGGGTATTGAAGTCTTCAGCTATTATTGTACTGGGGTCTATCTCTCACTTTAGCTCTAATAATATTTGTTTTATATATATGGTGATCCAGTGTTCAGTGCATGCGTATGTAAAATTGATATATCTTCCTATTGAGTTGTACCCTTTATTATTATATAATGACCTTCTTTGTCTTATATTATAACTTTTGTCTTGAAATCTATTTTGTTTGATACAACTACTCCTTCTCTTTTTTAGTTTCCATTGGGATGTAACATCTTTTTCCATCCCTTTACTTTCAGTCTGTTTGTGTTTTTTATAGGTGAAGTGTGTCTCTTGTAGGCAAAAGATCATTGGGTCTTGTTTTTATCCATTCAGCCACTCTATGCCCTTGAATTAGAGAGTTTAGTCTATTTACATTCAATGTTATTGATAAGTAAGGACTTACTCCTGCTATTTGTTATTTGTTTTCTGGTTGTTTTGTGGTCCTCTCTTCCTTCTTTCCTTCCTTCCTGTCTTCCTTTTAATAAATGTGATTTTTCTGATGGTATTTTTACATGTATTACTTTTTATTTTTTGTATATACATTGTGTGTTTTTTAATTTGAGGTTAACATAAGACTTGCAATAATGTCTTATAACCCATTGTTTTAAACTGATGACAACGGTGACCGCACAAACATACAAACTAACAAGAAAGAAAACGCTAATAAAAACTCTACATTTTAACTTCATGTCCCGCTTTTTAAATTTTTATTGTTTCCATTTCTATCATATTGTACTGTCTTGAAAAATTGTAGTTATTATTTTTGATTGGTTCATCCTTTAGTCTTTCTACTTAAGATAAGAGCAATTTACACATTGCAGTTACTGTGTTGTAAGATTCTGTGTTTTTCTATGTATTTATTATTACCAGTGAATTTTGTACCTTCAGATGATTTCTTCCTACTGATCAATGTCCTTTTCTTTTATATTACAAAACTCCCTTAGCATGTCTTGTAGGACATGTGTGGTGTAAATGAAATCCATAAGCTTTTCTTTGTCTGGGAAAGTCTTTATTTTTTCTTCATGTTTGAAGGATATTTTTACCAGATATGCTATTATAGGTTAAAAGTTTTGTTTCCTTCGGCACCTTAAATATGTCATGCCACTTTCCTCTTGGAATGTAAGGTTTCACTGAAAAGTCTTTTGCCAGACATATTGGAGCTTCATTGTATGTTATTTGTTTCTTTTCTCTTCTTTTTAGGATCCTTTCTTTATCCTTGACTTTTGGGAGTTTGATTATTGTCTCAAGATTGCCTAGGTATCTTGAGACAAGGTAAATCTGTGTGATGTTCTATAACCTTCTTGTAGTTGAATATTGATATTTTTCACTAGGATTGGGAAGTTCTCTGTTATTATCCTTTTGAATAAACTTTCTACACCATCTCTCTACTTCCCCTTTAAGGAAAATAACTCTTAAATTTGCTCTTTTGGGGTGATTTTCTAGATCTTTTAGGCATGCCTCATTCTTTTCTATTATTTTTCCTTTTATTTCCTCTGACTGTGTATTTTCAAATAGCCTGTCTTCAAGCTCACTAATTCTTTCTTCTGCTTGATGAATTTTTCCATTAGTAGACTCCGATGCATTCTTTAGTATGTCAGTTGCATTTTTCAACTCGGAATTTCTGCTTGATTCTTTTTAATTACTTCAGTGTCTTTGTTAAATAAATCTATCATGATCCTGAATTCCTTCTCTGTGTTATCTTGAATTTCCAAGTTTCCTCAAAACAGCTATTTTGAATTATCTGACTGAAAGGTCACGTATCTCTGTCTCTCCAGGATTGGTCCCTGGTGCCATATTTACTTCATTTAGTGTGGTCGTGCTTTACTGGATGGTCTTGATGCTTGTGAATGTTTTGTCAGTGTCTGGGCATTTGAAAAGTTAGGTATTGATTGTAGCCTTCACAGTCTTGGCTTGTTTCTGCCTGTCCTTCTTTGGAGGGGTTTCCAGACATTTGAAGGGACTTGGATGCTGTGACCTAAGTCTGGGTCACTGCAGCCTTATCTGCATTAGAGGGCACCCCACACAGAGTAATGCTGTGGCTCTTGCAGACCAACTTGGTGGTCTCGCGTAGCATCGGAGAGAATTCCCTGGGTTATTCTCTTCCCTCTCTTCCCCTTACTTTCACCCAAACAGAGTCTCTCTCTTTCTCTCTCTCTCTGTCTTTCTGTGTGTGTGTGTGTGTGTGTGTGTGTGTGTTGAGATCCCTGGAGCCGAGGGAGGGGTGACACAAGCACCTCTGTGGCCACAACCACTGGGACTTCTCTGGGTCAGACCTGAAGCGAAAACAACAGCACTGTCTCGCCAAATGCTCACTGTAACCACTACCTGAACACTGCCTATGTTCATTCAAGGCTGTAGGACTCTACAATAAGCAAGTGGTGAAGCCAGTAATGTTTGTATCTCTCCCTTCAGGGAAACAAGTTCCCCAGGTCCCAGTTGAGTCCAGAGATGTCATCCAGGAGCCAGGGCCATGAGTCGGGAACCTTAGAAATCTACCTGGCATGCTATTATACTGTAGCTGAGCTACCATGCAAACCACAAGACAAAGTCCTTTCCACTCTTCCCTTTCTCTTTTAACAGGCAGAATAGTCTTTCCCCACAAACACCACTGCCACAGGCCCACAGAGAGTATTCCAGTCTACTGTGAATGTTCACTTAAGGCCCAAGGGCTCTTCAGTCAGCTTGTGGTGTATGCTTCCAGGCCTGGGACTCATCTTTCAGGTCAGTGCCCTACATCCTTGCCCAGAGCAGGTCCATAAATTCCATTCAAGAGCCAAGGCCTGGAACTGGGGACCCCAAGAATGCACTTGGTGCTCTGCCCAATTGTGGCTGAGATGGTAGCTAAGCTGCAAGACACATTTCCCTTAACTTTTACCTCTTCTTTCCTTAAACAAAAGGAGGCTTTCCTTGTACCCACTATAGCTGAGAATATGCTAGATCACACCTGAAGTCAGCATATCTCACCCAAGGCCCATAGTGTGTACTACCTGGCTATTGCTGCTGATTATTCAGAACCCGAGGGCTCTTTAGCAGCAGGTGATGAATCCTGTCAGGACTTATTCGTTTCTTTCAAAGCAGTAGATTACCTTCTGGCACAGGGTATGTTTAGAAATGTCCTCTGGGAGCTAGGGCCAGGAATGGGGGCCTCAAAATTTTGCCCACTGCCCAATCCTATTGTGGCTGAGCTAGCATCCAAGTTGCAAGACAAAGTCCACATTATGCTTTCTTCTCATCTTCTGAAGCTGAAGGAAGAAGTCTCTTTTGGAGCTGCAAGCTACACTGCCTAGGTTTGGGGAAGGGTTGGTGCAAGTACTCCTTAGTAGCCCCAGCTGGTGTCTCACCAGGTTGCATGCCCCACCAAGTCCACTGGCTCCAAGCCCAGCACACCACTAGGACTGGCCTAGGAGTTGCAGTTCTGTGACCTAGAATGCCTTTCAAGTTTATTTAGAACTCTAGAGCCCTTTATCCCAGAGTGTCGAGACTTGCCAGAACTCAGGTTCTGACTCCTGAGATGTATGATTCCCCTCTGGCCAGTGCTAATCTCAATGTTCCTTCTGTGGGCATCAGCTGAGTTCTGCCTGGTGTTGCTTCCCACTATGACAGGGTTCCATTCCATTGCAAAGTCCCACAATCACTGTGCTCCCCCATCCCCAAGCATACAGATTCTCTGAACCACATGGTTGCTGCTGGAGAATGGGGGAAAGTTGGCATCAGTCATTCAAATCTATCTTTTCTACCCTCTTCAGTGCCTTTTTCAGTGATTTGAAGTTAAAACCAGGCACTGTGATCACTCATCTGATTTTTGGTCCTTATGAAGGACTTTTTTGTGTAGATGGCTGTTAAATTCAGTGCTCCTGCAGACAGGACAATCAGTGGAAGCTTCTATTTGGCCATTTTGCTCTGCCCTGTGATCAGCAGTCCTGTCCATATATCTCTGATACCATAAATGGTTTTGCTATTTGTTTATATTATACAGAAAGACTTGACCAAAGCTCACAAGTTGATATGGTTTGGCTGTGTCGCCATCCAAATCTCATCTTTAATTTTAGTTCCTATAGTCCCCATGTGCCATGGGAGGGACCCAGTGGGAGGTAATTTAATCCTGGGGGTGGTTATTCTCATGCTGTTCTTGTGATAGTGAGTTCTCATGAGATCTGATGGTTTTATAAGGAGCTTTTTCCCCTTTTGCTTGGCACTTATCCTTGATGCTGCCATGTGAAGAAGGCCATATTTGCTTC
Source organism: Gorilla gorilla gorilla (assembly GCF_029281585.2). Classification (NCBI taxonomy): domain Eukaryota; kingdom Metazoa; phylum Chordata; class Mammalia; order Primates; family Hominidae; genus Gorilla; species Gorilla gorilla. Next base: position 93,268,679 of record NC_073229.2, read on the forward strand.
CCCTTCTGCCATGATTGTAAGTTTGCTGAGGTCTCCCCAGCCATGCTGAACTGTGAGTCAATTAAACCTCTTTCCTTTATAAATTACCCGGTCTTAGTATGTCTCTATGTCAGCATGAGAACAGACTAATATACAAGTACATTTTATATTCTTTTGGGGTGAAGCAAGAAGTCTTATTTCTTTCAAGCTCTAAATCTAATTTTTATGTTTCAAAAATGTATGCATGATTCCATAATTATTTCCTCAAATGGAATTCTCTTGTGGAAGTCATTGCTTCTAGTAGTTTTCACACATCCAGAGAGAAACCTTGAAAATATGGTGTTTAAATTCAGGTCCCAATGTGACTCTTCTTAATGCAAATTGAGTATGAATTTATTAGAAATCATTAGTGGGATAAATGTTCTCCTATTATGTAAATCTGTGTCTTTAATCTGAAATGTAGAAAGCAAATTGCTTTCCAGAATATCTAATCTGCGATTCTGTAATTAGGTGAGCAGGTGGTTAATTACAGGTGCTGTTAGTGACTTGCCCCTCATCACAAGAACACAAATAGCTAATTCTATGTGTCCCAAGTCAGTCATAAGGGTAGTTGTGTTGGCTACACAATTTTTAAATCCACATGTGTTAAGTACCTAAATACATAAGTAGAACTGAGTATATGCTACTGTTTTATAAATATAAAAGTTGATCCATCACAAAGGATGCACATTTAAGAAAATTTTTAGTGGCATTTTTCATTGATTTTATATACTACTTTACAACAGTCTTTGGTTGAATGTCCAAAAAGCAGATGAAAGAAATTGTATTTATGTATATTTTTATGCTATACTGTAATAGTATGTGAAATGTCTAAATAAATTGTAAAAGAGGTTACTTATATCGCTATGACTAAATTGAGGATCCTGGAACTGCATTGATGTACTCAGTTTATGATCTCACTTATTTTCTAATAACTATTTAAGTCATAGTGTTAAGGAAATGATTACAAAACATGTGCAGGTGCTAAGCTTAGAGTCATAACCAATAACATGTAGCTATAGAAGTTAATTTCACATGAAGCGTCCTCCCAGGTATTAAAAGGACTATATTTAAAATGTAGGAAACCTATGAAACCCTGCATGCAAAACAATTGGATTTTTAATTTTAAAATCTGTTAAAAGGTAAGAAAAGTTTATAGAGAACATAGTATTAGGGCAGAGATTAACCCATGGCAGAAAAAAAGAGAACTATAAAGTTGTTCTTAAAAACTCATGAAGCCCCCACACCACCCTTCTTCCTGCTTCTAAACACATACCTTTGAGATCCAGGGAGTTGTATTGTTGTCTCTTTTTCAAGCTTGATAATGTCAATGACTTTTAAAGATATACAAGCAAATGGAATAACAAAGGATAAAAGAGGTTTGGGGAAAACCTGAGAAGCATTGTAGAGTAATAGGCTGAAACTAAATGGAGAATAATAAGGGGTTGACATTTTGACCTCCAAAATGCTATAAGTCCCTTTCACAGAAATAGGTAGTTCTTTTTCAACAAGGTATGACAGCATAGCCTTGGTCCTGAAGAAAAGTTCATCAAGCTTAATATTATGGCCATATACAAATGTGGGAAATTTCAGATGGGATCCATCAGGTAAAGATCATTTACCTCTGAAACCTCTTCCCCCTAAAAAAGTTTCATATTAAAATTTGGTAAGAGCCTAATTACTTTAGAAACATAAGAGTAACCTGTAATCCCAGCACTTTGGGAGGCCAAGGCAGGCGGATCACGAGGTCAGGAGATTGAGACCATGCTGGCTAACACGGTGAAACCCCATCTCTACTAAAAATACAAAAAATTAGCCAGGCATGGTGGCGTGTGCCTGTAGTCCCAGCTACTCGGGAGGCTGAGGCAGGAGAATGGTGTGAACCCGGGAGGCAGAGCCTGCAGTGAGCCGAGATTGCACCACTGCACTCCAGCCAGGGCGACAGAGTGAGACTCTGTCTCAAAAAAAAAGAAACATAAGAATAAAAGTGGAACTTGCATAATTTTAATATATCAAAATGAGTTGAAATGATGCAATAATGAACCTGACTCTTGAAACCACACTTCAAAACTGGTATTTCATGACTTTATAGTCAATTTCTATATATGCACTTCCTCTGCCCACAATTTCATGCTTATATATTGTCTCCATCACAGATCAATGTCAGTGTTTTAGGAGGGATCGTAGTTCCCATGTGATGATGAAAGATTTGCTTTGATAATCAATAATTGCAGTAGGAGACATAATTTGCCCTGGCTTTTGACTCTTAAATCTGTCTTCACTTTCACTACCAGAATATTTTATCTTTTGGTTGTTTCCCGCCTCCTCATTAGATAGAGTGCAGATTTCTCAGCATAATTTATGAAGCCCTCCATGATCCAGTCTCATCTTGCATCATTTTCTCTTTATCTTCTGTACCTCTGCCTTGTCATTACAGTAGTCAACCATTTGCAATTTTCCCAATGCACCACACTGATTTGCACCTTCCTCTTTTTCGTTCCATCTGCCTAGAATAATTTTGTTCATATACTTCCTCCTTTGCCTGGCAAATTCAGATCACATCTCCAGTCTCTGCCTTCTGTTTTCCCAGAGCACCCTTTACCTCCCACATAGCACATGGTAATGAGCTTGTGTTAGTGACAGTCCCTCTGCTAACGTATAGGTCTAATGGTCAAGATTTTCCCCTTCAACTTGATTTCCCCAGTCTTCACACAATGCCTACCCCATAGTAGATGCTGACTGTCTATTGAGTTGTATAGTATACCTTAGTCTGCACAATATATTTATTTATCCATTCATCTGTCTATATATTCATTCATTGATTTATTCATTCAAGCAACAGTTTTTAATTTCACATTGTGTACCAAGGCCCTTGCTACTTGCTAAGATAGCATATTCTTACAAGTGAAGACTGATTAGCTTAAAAGTTTTAAAATTGCTCTGGCTTTCACAGTTTAAAAGTGATAAACTGAACAGAGAATATTGAAAATGCATTTTGCCCACATCTGATTATTTAAGTAGCAATGAAACTCTTAATAGACTTTACAAGTATTCTAAAATTCGAGACTTGATTTATTAAGTTGGACTTGAGAGCTAATTCTCATACAGCTATTAACCTAAGGTGACAAATTGCCTCATATGGGGAGAGAAGTCCAATATATCTAATAAGGAGAGAGAAAGGAATAAACTGAATATTTCATGCCGTGACAATGTTTGCCCTTCCCAGCCACATCTCCCCAAATACTACTTCCATTCTCCATTAACTTCAAGACAAGATAAACATCTACATCTACATTTTGGTATAGGCCACCCAAAAGGTTTTGTGTGCTTGTTTTCATCTGACAAACTAGAAAAAACAATCCACAGTGTTTTGTTTGCTTCCAAGAAAAGAAAAGAAATTTCAGGAAAATACAAAATTCAACATTATGCCATCATGTACCACAGGGAATACCTTTTGTTCTTTATCAAGATACTTTGCAAACTCTAGATTATTACAAAGTTTACCCAATAGTATTTTTAAAGGATTACTAGATGCAGGAATGAATTGAATCATCATAGAATAGGGAATTAAGAGCTGCCATTTATTACCATCAATCCCAATCAGTCAATCTACTGCTGCCATCTAATGTTGGAGCTGTTTGTAAAGCAGATGCTGAGTACAGGTTACCTCTACCATTTGAAAAAATTTTATAGGCCAGCATATTTCCAAAAAATACACAAAATCAACTGCTTCCTAGAAAGAGAAGATAGTAGTTTGACAAAATGGAGAAATATTTTTTCTTCATTTAGAAGCTTCAAAGGAGAGAAATCATGTAATAGTAACCATTTAAGTACTAATATATTTTTTTAAAGGCGAACAAAAATTAGCCATTTTCACTGATACAGCAATATGACTGTGTCTATATTTGTTCTTATGTTTCTTATATATATTAAATGAAAGTTTAAAAATAAACACAAAATAATTATAATTAGAAGACTCATTAATTTAGTTTTACATATGCTCGTTAATTTAATTTAAAAATATTTAATTGAGAACCTAGTCTCAATTAATTAAGCCCAAAATATTATAGTGTCTTTTACATAAATGAGAAACTTTTTTTCAATAAAATGTCACTATTCCATATGTTGGCCCTATAATGGTTAAAAAATGAACATGGTTCCTGCCCTCGAATTAATGAGCAAGATAATGGCAGAAAACGGTTAAATTATGTGAAGGAAACAGAGCAAGATAGTAGGATAAAGAATGACTGTGTCAGCAGGGAGGCTCAGAGGCCCTGTGTTAGACAGCATGATTAGGAAAACTGCTGTGAGGAGATAATATTTTAGCTGATATCTGAATGATGAGAAGGAGCCCTGTGAAGAGATGGGACAAAAATGCTTGCAGATGAGGACATAGCAAGACGATGGCCCTGAGGCAGGAAACAGTTTGATGTGGCAAAGAATGAGACAAAGATTTACCTGGCTAGGTATATTTGATAAGAAAAGAGAGTTCATCTGGGGTCAGATCACATGGGGTCTTTAGGCCATAATAAGGAGTAGGGATATGTTCAGAAAGCAATGAGAAGTCATATGAACCCATTAGCCAAGAGAACAACATGATGGCTGATTTGTTTGATTTTTTACACCATCCCTTGGGTTCCATGTATACAGTGGATTGCAAAGAGACAAGAATGAAAACAGAAAGTCCAATGTTGTTATGAAAATAGAAGGCTGACTTTCAAATTTTGCTAAAGCTACACCGGCTAATTGTCAATTTTATCACTGAATGTTTAAGATGAAAATGACCTTAGAAGTCCTATTTTTCTTTGGTTTACAAATGAAGAAACTAAACCTCAGGGATGTTAGGTAACACAGCTCACAACTTGATCAAGCTGATTCGTAGCAATATTTATTACTATTCCCAGTATAATTAGCCTTCCAGCAGGCCTGAGCTTGCAGGTCAGAGAAGACACTATGTTTCCCTAAGCCACTGAAGAAGTGGCACAGCAGAATGGTGAAGGCATCCATGCTGGACGCAAACACCCTGATTTTCATACCATTCACGCCTTAGTGGCTGTGCAACTGTGTGCAGATTACTTAACCTCATTGGCCCCCAGTTTCCCCATCTGTACGTAGAGATAATAATATCTACTTTATAGGATCAATGTGAGAATTACATGAGTTAAAATTCACAAAGGACTAAGAGCAGTACCAGGTAATTACTGTAAAATAGTCATTTAAAAAATAAAACAATAGGACACTGATGCACGAATATCGCAAGTGTCAGGTGCCAAGAACCTAGGGACATAGGTGTTTGGGGAGCTTCTGTACCTACTGGAGCACTTGTGAGGGCATATTCAGTAGTGGAAAAGATGAAGGTTGTACATTGCTCAAAGAAATTACTTGATGGTGATATTTCCAAGAGCATCTGCTATTTGCTCCTTAACCAAGAACCATTTTTCTTCCTTTTCTTTTTTCTTGTAGACCTCACTCAACAGAAGCTCAAATATCACATACATTCTATCCCAGACTTCATTTCTGGGTTTGGTCCTGTGATTCTAGAAAAGGCCTATGGGGAACATGTATGTGTGGCAGAGGGGGAGGAGGGGTAAGTTTCTAATAAATGATTAGGTTGGTGCAAATTTAATTGCATTTTTTGCCATTGAAAGTAATATCTCTCTGAAAAAAAAAAAAAAGGAATACTCCTGAGACAATTCCCTTTCCCCTCCATGATTTTGGATATTTTGAAATGAGAAATTGATGGTTGGAATGGTGGCAACCAACTTATCACAATAAAAGAAGTCTAAATGTATTATAGAGTGTAATAACAGTGTGCAGAATGACTAGAGTTCTGCCATCATTGAGCTGCTGAATTATGCAAGTGCAGAACTACCTATATTAAGAGTTGTTTTCAAGTGCGATTTTAACATAAATTCCTCTTGTCTAGGTTTCTTGGACTGGTATTTTGTTACTTGCAGTAGAATCATCCTCTCTAATCTACTCTCTCCTGTCATTCATTTTTCAAAAAATATTAATTAGATCTATCTTATGCCAGATCTCCTGCTTAATCTTATGATACACATAAAAGATATATAAACCCTAGTAGCATTTATGATGATTTTCTTATTCATTGTTTACTTCTATATTTCTCCCTACCATATTGTAAATAATTTAGTTAGAAATTTTTTTTATTTATTTTCCCCTTCACACCTACACAACACCTGCTGAAGTTCTTTGGGTACCAAATAAACTTGATTAATGTTTGTTAAATTGTATTAAATAGCACTGGATAATTGCATCTTCCTTCCCCCATCTCTTATAGCTATGACTCCATATAACCTAAGATGATTAAACTTAGATTGAAAAACACATATTACATTAAGTATTAATTTACTCACCCTCAGCTAAAGTTCAGCCAAAAAAAAAAAGAAATACAAAATGAGGCTTAAGCAGTCTCAGAATCAATGTAAATGAATGTATTACTCTAATTGAAAGACATTCTGGCTAAGAATTATGCTTCAGTCAAATGAAATATGGCTTTATAAAAATAGAAAATAAAAAATAAATTTTATTTCAAATGTACATTATTGATAAACGTTTATTAATACTACTCATTACAGGATATTGGGGAGGATGCCCTCATTTCATAAGTCTTTCAACATTATTACTAAAGTACCATGACAGCTGTCTCTGAACCCTGCTTGAAGATATTATTTTTTTCATTTGCCTCCACTCAGCTGTTTCTCATCTACTTCAAAGGGATCATAAGAGCACTTGAGGGAGCTGGTCTTCTTGCAACTCCAAAGTGAAGAATACAGTAATGCAGACTATAATATCATTTGATTATCACAACTTTTCAATCTTATTGAGGATCTGAATAAGTCAGAATCAAGCTCCTAGTTCTATATTTTATTATAGCATTATTCATCTTCTCTTATTTCCTCCAGCATCCAACGCCCCCACCCCGCCACCTCTATACCATGCCTCATGAAATTATTTTCATATTTCATCAGGCGCAGAACACTGAGAAACTGTGGCTTTAGTCTAATGTCTGAAGTTTCTAAATGTCCTTTGGCTTCTTACATTAAGTCTGAAATGTAGACACTCATACAATTACTAGGCCTCAGCTCCCTCTAATATATTTACTTTCATTGTCCCTGAAATTCTTTTCACACTCCTCCTAATCTACTTTTATGTTTCACCTCCTAAAAAATGTCTTTCATTATTAAGTAGAATTTATGTGTTCCAAACTAAAACAAATGGCTTTCTCTTACATTCCATTCGCATTTTAACTGTGGTCATACTGTTATGCATAAACTATAATTTATTTTTAAAATTCTTCATATCTTATTTCTTACCTCAAGTATTAGTAGAATTGATTATATTTATTAATTATAGATTGATTTTAAAATCAATAAAATATCTATTATCTGCCAGGTACCTGAAATGCAAATATGAATGTAAATGAACTGAACCCTGGCTCAGTGAGTTCTTCTAGTTGGAAAGAGAAATAAGCAAGCAGACAAACCAGGTCTAGCTGTTTGTCAGACATATAGTAAATATTTAATAAATGTTTAAAAAGGAAGTGAAGGAGTGAGAAAGCTCTAATGATTATATACATTTGTTCATGGAGTCCCATTGATTTTATCTATATTTGTTTTCTTAATGATCTCATCCAGTCTCATGGTTATAAATATTGTGTATAAACTGATGACTCTCCGATTAATATCTGTAGCATCATCTGCTCCTCTGAATTTCCCTGGATACCTGATTTCCACATGGACATCTCTTGAATAGCATATATGCTTTATAAACTTAGCATTCCAAACCCAAATTCCAGAACCTATAATGCACACATTCTTTCCTATCCCAGTAAAAGATGACTCTATCCTTCCAGTTGATCACAGTCCAAAATGTTTTCTTTCACACTCCATGTCAAATGCTTTAGAAAATACTATCAGCTCTGCCTTCAAGACGTATCCAGAATTTAATCCCTTCTTATTACTTTCACTGCTATTATCATGGCCTAAACATTCATGATCAATTGTCTAAACCCTAGATTACTGAAATAGAATTCTAATTATTCTGACAGGTCTTCCTGATTCAACCCTTGCCATATAGATTATTCATAACATATCAACCAGAGTGATCTGCTGAGGTAGAAATTAAACCATGTCATTTTCTCTGTTCAACACCCTTCCATGTCTTCCCATCCCATGCAGAGAAAAACTTACATTCCTTACAGTGGATTACAAGGTCCTTCTTGATATCTCTCCTCCTGCCTTTCATCTCTGCCCTCATGTGCTACCTACCTCTTCACTCACTCAATTCAAGCCACACATGTCTCTTGGATATTCCTCCGATATGGCAGGCACTCTCTCATCTCAGGACCTTCACACTTGCTCATATCTAATCATGACATTCACTTATCAATGCCACAAACTGCATTCCTCACCTAAATCAGGACTTTTCTCAAATGTTATCTTTCAGTGCTGGCCTCCCTAACCATTGCATTTAATATAATCTTTGCTTTATGTTAATGCTATCATCTTATTATCATCTAGCATAGCTATTTGTATTTTTCAATTATTTCTTTTCAGGCCTTTTCTTTCCCCAGCTAGAATGTAAGCACCAAAGCAATAATTTTTATCTGTTGGTTTGTTTGCTTTTCCTTCCAGTGCTAAATTTGTAATATCTGTAATGTTTGTAGGCATATAATAAGCTTTCAATAAATATTTGTTGAATGAATAAATGAATGTATATCTCTTCTAGAGAGAGTAAAGAATAGTTTTATATAGGCAATTACCTCTGAACTTAGTTTCATGAAAGAGACCAAGATACATGAGAAAGCCAAGAGACTTGATTGAGAAAACTCAAAGAACTGGAGGCAATGTTCTGGGAGGCATGTGGTCCATTAGCTCAATATGCCAACTCAACACTCAGACTCACGTCAAATCTTAATTTTACTAGTTACTAGTATGGTAACTGATATCAGGCAAGTTAGTTTATCTTTCTAAAACTTATTTTCCTTAGTTGTAAAATGGGAATGGTAATACTACCTATCTCATAGGCCTTTATCAGCAAATTCTTGAAAGATAATACATAAAATGGTTATAATAAAGCCTAATATGTAATCTGCACAATTAGTATCTATCATTTCTTTTATAATAATGATTATTACTAAATTAAATAATAAGAATAATTTAACAGCATTGTTTGGGCAGCTCATAAGACAGTCAGTGGCTGCTAAATCTTCCTCGACTGCAACTGCTGAAATTGGTTGGAATGGAGAATGCTTAGGGATGAATAACACTAGATGAGAGAACAAAGATTTATCAAAAAAGAACCATAGAAAGGACCTTATAGGCTTAGCTAATGGTTTTAGACTTCATTCTGTAAAGCAGTGGTTTCTAAACTTCAGCATGCATCAGAATTGCCTAAGAGACTTGTTATAACACTAATTACTGGGCCTCCCTTCTAAAATTTCTGATTCAGTAGGTCTGTAATGGATCTTAACAAGTTCCAGGTATATCCATTATCTATGGTTGCCTAGCTAATCATCCTCAAATTTACTGACTTAAAATAATGAACAGTTATTATCTCACAGTTGTCGTGGGTCAAGAATCCAGCTGCAAATTGCAATCAATGTGTCAGCTAGGGATATGGTCTCATTTGAAGGTTTGACTGGAGGAGGATTTACTTTCAATCACTCATGACGTTATTGACATGGTTCAGTTACTCTCCAGTTATTGAACTGAGAGCCTCAGTTATTTACTGGCTGTTAGCTGAAGACTTCCTCAGGTCTTCATCAGGTAGCTTCTCCATAGAGCAACTCACAACATGGCAGCTGGCATCCCTCAGAGTGAGCAAGCAAGAGAGTCAGAGGTAGCCCCCAAAGTAAAACCCACAGAAATTTAGTAGCTTAATCTTGGAAGTTACGTCCTATTAGATCTGTCACATTCTATTTGGCAGAAGTAAATCAATAAATCCAGACCACACTCAGTGGGAAGGGGTTCGATAAGATGTGAATACCAGGAATCAGGAACCATTGATGGCCAAGGTGATGGTTGTGGTGCTGGCTTGGGAACTATAATCTGAGAATTACATGCTATAAAAAATTTTAACATGGATGGTTCTAACATGGACTGGTACTGAAAATCAAGGTGAGACTAGTTAAGAAGTTCTTGCATAATGACTTTTATGTTTAGATAATTAAATTATTTTATGTTTACAAAATTAATACTCTTTTAATCAATATTTTAAAGTATACCTTCAATGTTGTATATAAACCTCATCTAAAAATGAAATATTGGAAAGTAACTTAAGTTATATGAAAAAGAACTGTGTGGAGCTAAATTCCATTAAGGGTTTCAGTATGATATTGCCCCTTTGTTTAAAATTAAGCATGCATTTAGACAGAGAGAAGCGCAGCCTGGAGTAACAAGAAATATATTTTAGACTTCGCCACTAACTACATTTCATTCTGTAGGCAACTGGTGGTCCTAAATACATAAGTAAAAACATTCAAATGCCTCTCTCTCTCTCTTTCTCTCTGTCTAAAAGCTTAGACCACCTAGCAAGTTAATAATATGGTCAAGGACACAATAACTTAAAGGTGCCAAGAGAATCAACATACAAAATGATGCAACATTTTATAAAATGAGTGAAAATGATTTTAAGTTAAATGTAGAAGTAAATGATTTTAAAAGTGAGGGAAACTATGTAAAATAGATAGACTCAGACATTACTTTAATGGAATCATTATTTTTTGCATGGGAGTACATGGTGCTTTAATTATATTTCTCAAAAGCTTGTCAGTCCAATTGAGACTCTGTATCAAGAAGCTGTCATCTTAGCAGAAAGGCAGCCTGCTTGACCCCATCACCGTTCCCACACAGACTGTAGGAGCTGATGACATCTAGTTTCAACAGCAGGTTTCATATTCTTTGCCACAGAAGCAGGAGGCAGCTTAGCCTTTCCAGCTGTGGGGATTCTGTTCCCTTGGCCTGCTTATTTGTCTGAGTCAATTCACTTGCCTCAGCCTGCTCTTACCTCCTGGTTATTGATTTTGGCTGACATTTAGTTCAACATGTTATAAATTCTCTTAATCATCTCAAAGAGAGAGAAGGGAGCAGAGATGCCCTAACCACTACCTATCACATCAGCCCAAGACAGCTTCAGGTCATCCATTCCCCAGACAGAAGCTCAAGTTGAAATGTGTGTTTTTCTTACTACTACTTTAGCCACAGCAACACCAATGGAAATGTTAGTTCAGACATCCAAAAGTATATAAAATATCTGATTCTTTACTTTAAGTGGGCAGCTTTTTTCTACCTCTGTTGCAACCAGGTACCCCTCTTCCTATATTACCATGGGACAAATGATTTGCTCTGCAAATTACAAATGGACATAATTTTGAAAAGGTTAAACACTACTCAAAAAACCTTCAAGTAAAGCTATTCAAGTTATGTGAAAAAAAATTAAGGCAGAGAAAAGCTATATTTTCAGTTTGGTCTTGCAAATGCTAATCAGTTCAGATAGGAGATCATAGATATAATAAATTGCTTGGAAGTGACCCAAAGCCCAGGTGAAATAGGATGGGCAGGTAGGTGCCAGTCACCAAGATTTTCTAGGGATAGATTAAGAAGCTGGTTGAATTGTAAATACTGTACAACCCTTTCAAGGTAGAGTCCCTAGGTTTTGCAGTAACTACATTAAAAGTAATTAAGCAACCTATACTTCATACAGAATTATCTTGCATTCGTTCTATGAGAAAAACCCACTGATTCTTTGTATAATTGATTGCCTTTTTAAAATTTGCATGTTGCATTCAGAGTAGGTCCTTCAGGTATTGCATTATTTGAACTATTTTTCAACCTCAACTTTCTTCTAAATTTTATGTTAGTATTTCTAAGTGCCTGATGAGGCACCTTTCAGGTATGAGGCTGCTCCTCCTTAAAAATTCCCTGCCCCTCTTAATTAGCATTTGCAAAATCTTCCCTCTAGCGAGATCTTTGAAGGTGAGGTATTATCTAATTCAGCTTTGTTTCTCCAGTATTTTTTCCCAAGGTGAAAGGAGTCACCCTTCTCTTCCTCTGTTCGCATAACTGCTCTTCTGATCATAACTACTTGTCTACATGTGTATTTGTCATCACAAACTAAGCTAAGGACTGCCTGTGGGTAGGACCTGGCTCCCATTTATCTTTTTTCCCCCTACACCTAGCACAGTGCTGGCACATGGCAGGCACTGAATATATTTGCTGAATGAAGGGAGAGGGGAAACCCAAAAGAAAAATAGGACAAACCAAACAATACTGCTACTATTTTTTTGTCAAGTTAGAAAAAAAAAAGCTTACAAAGGGGATAATTTAATGACTAAAAACATGTAGAATCAGTGGCAAGCAGATGTTACCACATATCCAGACACTGGAGTGATTTCATGAAGAATTTGAATAAATGAATTTATTACTTTGTAACTTGCAAACTTCAGGTTAGCATAAGATTTATCTCTGAGCAGGGTCTTGTTATTAAAGGTAAGAAGGCAAGCATTAGCACCAGCCTAGAAGCCCATGTAGGTAAGTTTACTGTCAGTAGAGATAAGCATTCATAAGAGGCCACCAGGCAAGGGACAATTAAGATATTTATTCTATTAGATAGGCACTAATTGAGCACTTCTTGTGGGCCAGTTAGAAGACAGTGAAATGAATGAGACAGGGTCCCTGAACTCTGGGAACCTCAATTTAAGGGGGAGGCACAGCAGTTACACAATTATAATTAGATAATTTTCCATTGTCTGTTTTCTCTGTTAGTTTCAAAGCTCTTTAAGGGCTGGAGTTTTCTATTCTTGGCAGCTAGCACAGTGCCTGGCACATATTAAACATTTCACAGATCTTAATGGGAAGAACAAATCATTCTATACCAAATGGAGAGTAGACATTATCCTCTTTCTATGCCCCACCCCTCCTCCCTCAGACCTTTATTCTGCCTGGAGGCTTCACACAGTCTCCTTACTGCTCACTCCAAATCTCTTCCACCCGGCATTCTTTCACATTGCCACTAGGAGGACCTTTCTAAAGCTAAACTTGATCCCATTTGAAATCCTTAACATCATCCTCAAAAACAAACAGTGGTTTTTCATTTTGACAACACAGAACCTTTTGAAAATTTATTAAAAGGCTTTGAACATTCTCCCCCACTTAAAATGCATCTGCAACACAAGACTTTGTGCCCAATTTCTAGTTATTTATGGTCAGCTCAATAGAGGTGCAAGAACCCTAAATTAAGAATCTCAGGATAAAATCCAAAATATGTAGGACACAAGATATCTGTCATTTTTGTGTCATCCTTGGTAACTATCTTCTCCCGCGGCAGCCATCCCCCCCAACTTCACTTTACACCCCGGCAAAACAATTATTTGGTTTACTTCCACAAACACACCATGCTCTTTTGGATGCCATGTATCATCCTGGAGTTGATTTTTTCATTTTGCAACCTCAAGCCTTTATCTAATTGGTGAATCTTAATCAGACTTCAAAAACAAGCTCACATTCTGCCTCCTCCAGGAAGCCTCTCCAACTAACACACCCTAATTAAAGTCATCCCTTATTTATTTGGGTTATTTCTGGTTCCTTTACATACTCTAGAGTTGCTTATATTACTATTTTTATAGTTTACTCACCTGTCTCTCCTCTAAATTCTAGTAATATTACTAATAATAATGGTTAGTATTTAATGAGATTTTACAAATATATGAGACACTGTTCTAACCATTTTATATGCATAAGGTAATTTAAATCTCACAAATACTCTATAAGGGTATTGTTTTTATCTTTATTTTATAGATGAAGAAACTGAGGCACAAGGGACTAAATTTTAATTCTTCTGAGTTAAGAACTTTATCTGAAAACATGTTAAAATGAATGGAATTGAAATGCAGTATTATAATAGAAATATTAACAAATTATTGAAACAATACTTACGATAGAACCATTTACTGAGCACTGACTACTCTTACCATTGTACTCAGAATTTTACAATATATTATCACTAATATCCACCACATTTCAGCAAGGCAGGTATTACTTCCCACCATTAACAATGAGGGAAGCAGACTTCTATTTAATTTTTTGGTACCAGGGCAGCTTTCTATGCAATCTCAATACAGAAGAGGGAAGACTACTTAGAAGAGCTGATCTGTGAGTGAGTATGACAAAAACCACAGTTTCAGCAGGTTCGTAGCTCGAAGAAAGCATGCAATGTGATAGAGGTGTGTCATCTAGGGAAGACCATATGGCCTTTTAGAAGGATCCCCACATGAATAGAACCTTGGTTGGTCACATTTTCTCACTCTGAGCTTTGTACATTTACAAGTTTGAATATTAGTGCTTTCAAGAATCATCAGTCTCTAGAAGATTGATTCAATTTAAATAAATTAACAGGAAACCAATGTATAAAATGTAGAATGATACTTTATAAATTCATAATCTATTCACTGATAGGTACATTCACTCCTTGTTGCCAAAGCTATATAAAAAGCTACATCATAATTAAAAGATTGCCAGGAACACACAGAATTGGAGCTGTGGGGGTTAATGAGACTTAATTTTCCAACAAACATTGAGTGCATCAATTTGCCACTCACTGTTGTAGGCACTGAGGAAATCAACAGTGAAAATGTAAAAACAAGGTCCTACTCTCACAAATATTAAATACTAGGGTTGCATCATTAGGCCTGGTAGCTGTATCCTTCCATCTTCATTATAGAAACAACTTAATTATATGCTAATTGTGATTACAAGGCACTCTCTTTTGAGCAGTACAATGGACTCTCAGCTAATGTTTGCTCCCTAGCTTTCTCTTTTCTATCAATGCTCTGTCACTGATCTTTTTTTAATCTGCTAAAGATTTAAGAAAAATGTTTGATGATGTTCAGGTTAACAATTAGATTATGCAAATCTTAATCTGATGACGTTTTGTTCCTTTAAGAACATTTTGTACATCTTTGTTCTGCTGTATGTTTATTTAGAGTTTGACTCTCACAGAGCAGGAAGCCGTACTTCTCTCTTTCCAAGTTCTTGGGCATTTATTGCTCATCCCATGCATCACTTATAGAGAGCAGCTAGGGTAGAAGTATGTATGCTTCTCTATCTGTTTGCAAACTGTATAGATAATTGTGTTTGTAGCCTATAGTATAGACAGAAATGGTCTAAAAATGAAGCTTGAAGTCTAACCAGAAGGATTTTGAGAATCAGTTTAAAGAATATGAACTTTATTCTGTATTATATATGGTAGAAAGTCCTTGAAGGTTTTAGAACAAGAAGTGACATAATTAGATATGTATATTAGAAGGAACACATTTCAGGGCAAAAACTCAGATATACATGGAAAAAAACTGTCTCTTCCTGAAGCTGATCCGAATTTCTATTTCATGCCTCCGTTCCTCTAACTTATACAGTATGTGTAGTCTCAATTGATTTAGAATTTTTCAGTGCTTTGTCCTAGATTTTCTCACCAAACATCTAAATTTAGAGATTTGGGTTTTTCCGGTTTTGTTTTTGTTTTTTTCTCATGCCAATTCTAAATAATGTCTTTCAGGGTAAGAGAATAATACACTTTCCCCAGATATATTTGCGGGTATAAGAGCAGAAAGGCCTTGTGCTACATTCCTGAAAAGAGTCCACAAAAATAACCAGACCCCAGAGTTCTCCTGCCCTCCCACAAGGTGCAGAAGCTGTACCACAGAAATAGCTGGTTAGCCTGTATTAGAGATGGATAGAAGGCCTAAGCCAACATCACAGAGCCCTTAGTTGCTAGTGTAGGGGACAAGGGGACTTGCATTGGGGTGGTTCATGTTTTTAGGCAGCCTCAAAGAGTTTCCTACAACAATGGAATTTTTTCCTATGTGCCCAGGAACAAAGAAATCTCTAAAAGGAAGTTTTATTTACAGTGACCTTGCATTGCAAAATGAGAAACGACGTATGATCTCCTCATACTGGGAGATTATTTAAGTCTCTGGAATCTGGATGCAGAACAGAGACTCTTATTAGAAATTAAGTTTTAGAAAAGAAATTTACACATTGTTCTTACCTAACTATGTAACCTGAAATTCTGAGCTGGTGCATAGTTTAGAATCTAATAAATTATAAGAGTCGATGCCTACCAAGGAAAGTTACTTAATCAATAGAAACGTACAGTATATCACCAAGTAGGCGAGAACAGGGAAAATGCTGGGTTCAATTTCATCAGCCGAAAAACGGTTTGGAGATAATATGACTGTAGCTACCTGAATAATTAAATGTGGAATTAAAAGCAGAATTCTAGCATGGGAAAACAAAATCTATCAAAAAGCAACAAATAAAGTTAATTAACTAGTTAATGTAAGGGCATACTAATTACCTGAATATTTACTAAGTACCCAAGTGTGACATTGATGGAGAACTAAAGGTTGCTTTAAAGGAAAAATATTCTCCAGTAAACTAATGTTTTCGAAAACTAGTCTCCATGAATCACCCCACATAATTTGCAGTAGCATTTATCCCCACCAGTCCAACCACAGCTTTTTATTAGTCAGTCTCTCACTGATTATGGCTTATAGTGGATATGAGCCATAATTTAAAATTAATTTAAATTAATTTAAAATTTAATTTTAATGCAAATCAATTGCAAACTAAAATTTCGATTTTTGCAAGATGTGATTTCATAGTTTCTGTAAGAAATGTTGTAGAATTACTCATATCATACCAAATCATTGACAGAATATCATTTTGTCCTCTTTTAATTTTTAGTTGGAAAAGTCAGCATGTAATTCAGTCTACAGTTCTAAGAATTGATGTATAGTTACACTACAAACAAAATTTTTTAAATAAAAGTACATATCTCATAAATTTTTTTACTAACATCTCAACTTATTTTTATTTTTTTATTCTTGCTTTATAATATTTACCATAAAAATTTGATGTGTTTTAAAGGGATTTACCTTCACTTTCAGTTACTTTTTCCAATGATGTAATGAATATCTGCTATTCTAAATGAAACAGGTGGAAGTTTATGTAGGAAAAAAAGATAGTTCCTCTATAGCCATGCCGCCTGGGAAACAGATATACCTTAAAAAAAGAGTAAATGATTGAAGAGAGAGAAACTATATCACATTGACAGATGGATTGGGAAACAAATGCCCAATTGTTATAAATTCTGATTATGCAATTTTACAACTGACTACTGAAAATGTTGTTTATTTTGAAATATGTAGCCCACATCTAGCAAGTATAAAGGTCTTCACAGTATGCATGCTGTGCTCAATATAACTTCGTATTAGAGTTTACTTACCTATTTTTTTGGCCAATTTCTCTTACTTATTTTAAATTTGTCTTACAGTGCTGTAAGCTATTTCAGAACACTATAGTTACAATGAGTAACTAATGTGTTAATGATATAAATTAAATAATATTTAATGATATAAATTAAAGTAATTATAAATTATAATTAAATTATCATATAATTATCATGATTAAATTATAATATATGCACAAATTGTGATTAAATTATCATTTAATTATAAATTAAGTGATATAATTAAATGATATAAATTAAATAAATACCATAGGTATTGAGAATCTTACAAAAAGTATAGATTGAATCTGTTGAAGATAACAGTTTTGACCTTAAATGTAAACAAGATCTTCTGAGGAAAAACTAAAGAATAATATTCTATAACTATTGGTTCCCAATTTAAGTGCTCAGGAATATTCAACCATTTCTAATGTTTTAATGCCCATGAACTTTTTTCCTGGCAACTGTGGCCCAATAGAGGATAGTTTATAGCTTGACCTTGAATTAGACTATCATGCATAGCCTCTATTTAGTCTTAACAGCCTTGAGGTCCTTGGCTAGCTAAGTGCAGAAAAATAGAGTCAGCTAGAAGGCTCTCTGGAGCACTCTTGGAACCTAACAATTCTACCACGAAGTCAGATCGAGAAAACCATTCAGGCTTTAGGAAACACTAGTAGTTCTAAGTACAATTAATGAAGGGAAATTGACCCTAAGGAGAAGTTTTGGATAGATTTTCTTTACTCCTGCTCTCAAGGGACCCCTGAATGCTAAAATGTCATGAACACTTCACTAGCATTTTAGACTGAATTGATTTGAGACACTCAGAAGTCATTTTCCAAATTTTTATAATAAGGCCAAGTCTGAGACTGTTTTTCCTTGAACCATTTCAGTTCAAGCATATGTTGAAAATAAAGCATTTGATAAAAAGCCTAGATCTAGACTGTTTGAATGATGTGGATTCTCAACAGCATACTCTTTGCTTTTATAGGAAGTATTCTTTTTCTTTATGGCACTCAACTAGTATTTCATCACTTTCAAAGCCTTCTTGGCCCTTGCTATTTCTCCAGCATTCACTCCATTATTTTCAGCCTTTCTTCTAGAATAGGCCTATCTGTCCCTTTTTGTTTTTCACAGCAGCACTATATATTCTCTCATCCACAGATGCTTTGCCAAACTCTTATCACAGCCAAGGAATTAAGGTAGAATACAAATATACAGAACCACCACATTTCCCCAGAAAAGAAAGCAGGTCTATAGAAGTGTTACAACATATAAACAATTCACTCTGATATATAGAAAAGGTGTTCTCTGCCGTAAAACTGCACAGGTAAAGTCGTATGGTATTGGAGAAGAGGAAGATATGACGTCTCATTGTAAAGGAATCATAGTAAGTCTTTCTTGATGAGATGGCATTGGAGCAAGAGCTCGAAAGGTAAGTAAAGATGGGGAATTCAGATATGGAATTAGAGCTTATTAGTGGCACATAGTTCAATTTTGCTTGAAGGTAGATGAACTCAAGGTAGAGAGTTCGTGTAAGGTGACATAGAAAGTGTTATCAATTAGTGCTAACTGAAATATAATGTAAGCTACATACATAATTTGCAATCTTCTAGTAGCCATACGAAAAGTAAAAAGAAAAAAGTTATTTTAAAATGTAGTAATTGTAACTCTAATAATATATTCATTCTAAAAAGATATTTTATTTAATCCGATATATCTAAAATACTAATATTTTCACATGTAATCAGTGTAAAATTTATTAAGATACTTACATTCTCTTTTTCATAATGTCTTTGAATTCCAGTGTATATTTTACACTTACTGCATATCTCAATTTAGACTAGCTAGTTTTCGAATGCTCAATAGCCACATATGGCTAATGACTTCCATGTTGGCCAGCATAGTTGTTGAATTTGTATGGATTTTAGTTGATAAGAACAAGAAAAGAAGAAAATGAAGAAAATTAGGAGATGGCTCTCTTTCTTACTCAACATGTATATGTGATATGATCTGAGTTGAGAAACGTGTGCCACCAAAAATGGCCTGGCCAACTTCCATACCCTTGTTCTTGGTAGTTATTCTGATTGCCAATCAGGTATCCATAGCTCCTACCCGTAGTCCATTTGCTATGGGGTAAGGTAACTCAAACTTCTAGTTGTATGAAGATGCATATGATTTATCTTAGTCTCTTCCCTTGGGTATAGTTGTTGATTCTGTTATGATCCATACAATTGGAGGAGACATTTTCTTGGAAGTATAAGAAAGAAACCCCCTCTCCCTATTGAGGAAACAACCTGAGGTGACTCAGCCTCATTCCCTGTCTTCCCCTGGATGTGAACAAAGGAATTTTAGGCAGTCATCTTGCAACTACTTAGCATAAAGAATGAATACAGAGTCAAAAAAAAAGCCCTTTATTACTCCAATAAACTACAGAATCTAACTAACCTTATATCCTGTGGAAGATGTTGCTACCCAATATCAATTTTTTTCTTCCTCAGTAATGCAGCTTGACGTTTGATTCTACATTGCCACACAAAATAAGTACCTCATTTCCCAGCCTCCTTTGCAGTAAGGTATGGCCATGTGACTACTTCTAGCCAGTGACATGCAAAGGAATTATTACATATGTCTTCCTGGAAGTATGGTACCTCAGGGCTGGTGCAATAGCAGCTTTCTTGACCATGGTACAACTTTGTAGTTGGAGGTTGTGTGTTGAGGATAGTGGAGCAGAAAGATTGAAGCCTATGTTTTTAGATCATGGGGGCTATCATATGAGCTTTGACCACCTATCCCCCACATTTCTTTTATATGAGAGGAATAAATGTCTATTTGTCTACAACCACTGTAGACACTGTATACTTTGATCTTTTATATTATAGAAAAACCAAACCTAATTATGCCTACCTCTGGTGGTATAGCAGTGACCAATACAGACGAGATCCCTGCTATCGGGAGACATCTCTCCTAGTGGAGGGAAAGAGAGATAATAAAGAAATAAACAGGCCAGGCGCAGTGGCTCACGCCTGTAATCCCAGCACTTTGGGAGGCCGAGGCAGGTGGATCACGAGGTCAGGAGATCAAGACCATCCTGGCTAACACGGTGAAACCCCGTCTCTACTAAAAATAAAAAAAAATTAGCCAGGCATGGTGGCGGGTGCCTGTAGTCCCAGCTGCTCGGGAGTCTGAGGCAGAAGAATGGCGTGAACTCGGGAGGCGGAGCTTGCAGTGAGCCGAGATCGCGCCAATGCACTCCAGCCTGGGCGACAGAGCGAGACTCCGTCTCAAAAAAAAAAAAAAAAAAAAAAAAAAGAAATAAAGAAAAAGAAAAGAAAGAAATAAACAAGCAAAAGAGAGACTTCTTGTTAGAGACAGAAGCAATAAGAGGGGCTACTTTGTGCAGTCAGGGGAGGCCTTCTTGAGAAGCAGACATTAGAGACGTGGCCTGAGGACAACAAGGAGCCGATCACAGGAAGATTTGATCCAGGCACTCTGGGCTGAGAGAGCAGACAGAACAAAATGGCTGAAATGGAAAGAAAGAATGCTGGTATGTCTGGAATACACTGAGTGACAGAGTGGTAAATAAAGAGACAGGAGTTATAGGCAGGGCCTGGATCAGTCAGGGCCCTTTAGGCCAGGAGAGTTTTGTGGGGTTTTTGTTTTTGTTTTGAGACGAAGTCTCACTCTGTCGCCCAGGCTAGAGTACAGTGGTGTGATGTCGGCTCACTACAACCTCCGCCTCCCGGGTTCAAGTGATTCTCCTGCCTCAGCCTCCCAAGTAACTGGGATTATGGGCATGTACCACCACGTCTGGCTAATTTTTGTGTTTTTAGTAGAGATGGGGTTTCACCATGTTGGCCAGGTTGGTCTCGAACTCCTGACCTCAGGTGATCCACCCACCTCGGCCTCCCAAAGTCCTGGTATTACAGGCGTGAGCCACGGT
The DNA here is from genome assembly GCF_029281585.2 of Gorilla gorilla gorilla. Classification (NCBI taxonomy): domain Eukaryota; kingdom Metazoa; phylum Chordata; class Mammalia; order Primates; family Hominidae; genus Gorilla; species Gorilla gorilla. Next base: position 93,289,944 of record NC_073229.2, read on the forward strand.
GCCCAGCCAGGCCAGGCAAGTTATTTGAATTCTTCTCTAGAGAACTTTGAAGCCACTGATTTTTCTTTTTTAAACAGAAGAAAAAGTGGTCTGATTTGTGTATTCATTTTTATTTACTTCTGAATTTATATTTTTGTGGATCACTTAGTGGATAAGACAGGTGTAAGAAAATTATTTGCAGTAGTCTAAATGAGAAAGAATGGTAACTTGGAGTAAGATGAGAGTGATGGAGATGAAGATGGATATGTGCATTTTTACACAATTAAAGGCATTGGGTAAATGGAAAGGATATTATAATAGTCAATTAACCTTGTAGCATTGATTTTTTTTTAATCTTATTGTAAGTCATTACTACTCTTTGTCTTTATCCAGCAGAAAGCAGGACCTAGAGGGAATGGAAGAATGATGGATAAATAGTGACAGGTGGATAAAAAACGTCAGAGAATATGATTGTGTGAGAAAACTCAGGGCACCTAAAAAACATTCTGAGGATGCTGAGCAAATGAAACAATGATGGGAGCACCCCAAAGGGTTTTATGACTGGGTAGGAAAAGGACAAAGCAGAAAGTAATGGAGAACATGCAAGAATGGTAATTTGTTCACCTCAAAATCTTAACCAAGCTCTTCATGTAGAAAATACTTTAGCTAATAAGATGAACGTTTGAAGAAAAGGATCTTCCATTACTTGCTGTAAAGTAGTAAAACCCTCATTGTTTTAAAGGAAATTTCTCATGTACTTTTATTTTTCTTTTTTTAAGATAATTTTTAAAAAATAATTTCAACTTTTATTTTAGATTCAGAGGTACTTGTTCAGGCTTGTTACCTGGGGATATTACATGCTGCTGAGGTTTGGGGATTGATCCTGTCTCCCAGGTACTAAGCATAGTACTCAATAGTTGGTTTTTCAGCACTTGCATCCTCCTTCCTCTAGTAGTCCCCATTGTCTATTATTGCCATTTATGTTCCTGAGTACCCAATGTTTTGTTCCCACTTATGAGTGAAAACCTGCAGTATTTGGTTCCCTGTTCCTGCATGAATTTGATTGGGATAATGGCCTTCAGCTACATTCATGTTGCTGCAAAGACCATGACTTCATTTCTTTTTGTGGCAGCATAGTATTCCATGGTGTATGCATATGACATTTTTTATACAGTCCACTGTTGATGGGACCTGGGTTGATTCCATGTCTTTGCTATTGTAAATAGTGCTGCAATGCACATATAAGTTCATGTGTCTTTTTGGTAGAACAATTTATTTTCCTTTGGGTATATACCCCACAATGGGATTGCTGGGTCAGATGGTTGTTCTGTTTTAAGTTCTCAGAGAAATCTGAAAACTGCTTTCCACAGTAGCTGAACTAATTTACCTAATTTACATTCCCACCACAGTGTACAAGCATTCTCTTTTCTCCATAGACTCACCAACATCTGTTGTTTTTTGACTTTTTAATAATAGCTATTCTGACTGGCGTCAGATGGTATCTCATTGTGATTTTGATTTGCAGCTCTCTGTTCATAAGTGATGTGGAGAATTTTTCACTTTTTTGACCGCTTGTGTGTCGTGTCTTCTTTTGAAAAGCATCTGTTCAACTGCCTTTTGCCCATTTCTTAAAGGACTTATTTGTTTTTTGCTTGTTGAATTAAGATCCTTATAGATTCTCGATGTTAGACCCTTGTCACATGCATACTTTGTGAGTATTTTTTTTCCATTCTGTAGGTTGTCTGTTTACACTGTTGGTAGTTTCTACTGCTGTGCAGAAGCTCTTTAATTTAATTAGAACTCACTTGTCAGTTTTTGGGTTTTTTTGTTGCAATTGTTTTTGAGGACTTTGTCATGAATTCTTTCCTAAGTCTGATGTCCAGAATTAACTCAATATGGGTTAAACATTTAAATATAAGAGCTCAAACTATAAGACTTCTAGAAGAATTTAGGTCTTACATGTAAGTGTTTAACCCATCTTGAGCCGATTTTTGTATATGGTGAAATGTAGTGGTCCAGTTTCATTCTTCTGCATATGGCTAACCAGCCATCCCAGCACTATTCATTGAATAGGGAGTCCTTTTCTCATTGCTTATTTTTGTCAACTTTGTTGAAAATCAGATGGCTGCAGGTGTGCAGCTTTATTTCTGGGTTCTCTGTTTTGTTCCATTGGTGTATGTGTCTGTTTTTGTACAAGTGCCATGCTGTTTTGGTTACTGTAGCCTTATAGTAGTACAGTGTGAAGTCAGGTAATGTGATGCCTCTGGCTTTGTTTTTTCCTTAGGATTGCTTCGAGTATTCAGGCTCTTCTTTGGTTTCATATGACTTTTTGAATATTTTTTCTAGTTATTTGAAAAACTATTTGGTACCTTGATAGGAATATCATTGAATTCGTAGATTGCCTTAAGCAGTATGGCCATTATAATGATATTGACTGCCAATTCATGAGCAAGGAATGTTTTTTCCATTTGTTTGTGTCAGCTATGATTTCTTTCAGCAGTGGTTTGTGGTTTTCCTTGTAGAGATCTTTCACCTCCTTGGTTAGATGTATTCCTAGGTATTTTATTTTGCAGCTATTGTAAATGGGATTGCATTCTTGATTTGGTTCTTAACATGGCAATACAAGTTATTGGTGTATAGAAATGCTATTGATTTTGGTACATTGATTTTGTATCTAGAAACTTTACTGAAGTTGTTTATCAGTTCCCAGAGACTTTTGGCAGAGTCTTTAGGGTTTCCTAACTCTAAAATTATATCATCAACAAAGAGAGAGTTGACTTCTTCTTTTTCTATTTGGATGCCTTTTATTTTTTTCTTCTCCCTGATTTATCCAGCAAGGACTTCCAGCACTATGTTGTATAGGAGTGGGCATCCTTATCTTGTTCCATTTCTCAAGAAGGATGCTTCTACATTCTGCACATTCAGTATGATGTTAGCTGCAAGTTTATCAAGTGTTGCTGTTATTATTTTGAGGTATGTTCCTATGATGGCTAGTTTCTTCAGAGCTTTGATCATAAAGGGATGTTAGATTTTATCAAGAGCTTTCCCATGTCTATTGAGATGATTATATGGTTCTTGTTTTTAATTATGTTTATGTGATGAATCTCATGTATTGATTTGCATATGGTAAGCCAACCTTGCATCCCAGGAATGAAGCCTACTTGATCATGATGAATTAACTTTTTGATGTGCTTCTAATTCAGTTTGCTAGTAATTTGAGAATTTTTGTGTGTGTGTCCATGTTCATCAGGGATAGTGGCCTGCTGTGTGGTGTCTTTGCCAGCTTTGGTGTCAGGGTGATGCTGGCTTTGTAGAATGATTTATGGAGGAGTCCTTCCTCCTTGATTTTTTGCAATAATTTTAGTAGAATTGTTGCCAGTTCTTCTTTGAACATTGGTAGAATTCAATGGTGAATCCATTTGGTCTGCAGCTTTTTCATCATGTTAGTAAGTTTATTATTACTGATTTAATTTCAGAACTCAATATTGATCTGCTCAGGGTTTCAATTTCTTCCCAATTCAATCTAGGGACATTGTATGCTTCTAGGAATTTATCTATTTCCTCTAGATTTTCTAGTTTGTCTGCATATAGGTATTCATAATAGTCTTTCAGGATTTTCTGTATTTCTGTGGGATTGGTTGTATAGTCACTTTCTTCATTTCTGATTGTGCTTATTTAGATATTCTCTCTTTCTTTCTAACTTAGCTAGCAATCTATCGATCTTGTTTATCCTGTCAAAGAACCATTTTTGGTTTTGTTGATTTGTTGTATAGATTTTTGGGTCTCAGTTTTGTTCAGTCCTGCTCTGATTTTCGTTATTTCTTTTCTTCTAGGTTTGGGGTTAGTTTTTTCTTGTTTTTCTAGTTCTTCTGGCTGTGATGTTAGATTACTCATTTGAAATCTTTTTAACTTCTTGAGATAAGTGTTTGGTGCTGTAAACTTTGCTCTTTGCTCTTAATACTGCTTTTGCTGTATCCCAGATATTTTGGTATGTTGTGTCTGTTTTTCTTTATTTCAAAGATTTTTTTTTTTTTTTTTTTTTTTAGACATAGTCTTGCTCTGCCACCTAGGCTAGAGTGCAGTGGCGCCATCTCGGCTCACTGCAAGCTCTGCCTCCCGGGTTCACACCATTCTCCTGCCTCAGCCTCCCAAGCAGCAGGGACTACAGGTGCCCACCACCATGCCCGGCTAATGTTTGTAGAGACGGGGTTTTACCCTGTCAGCCAGGATGGTCTTGATCTCTTGACTTCGTGATCCACCCGCCTTGGCCTCCCAAAGTGCTGGGATTACAGGTGTGAGCCACCAAGCCCAGCCTATTTCAAAGACTTTTTGCTTATTTCTGCCTTAAGTTTGTTGTTTACCCAAAAGTCATTCAGGACCAAGTTGTTTAATTTCCATATAATAGTGTGTTTTTGAAATAACTTCTTGGTATCAGTTTTCATTTTTATTCCACCATGGTCTGACAGTATGATTGATATGATTTCAATTTATTTATTTATTGAGACTCGCCTTGTGGCCAAGCATGTGGCCAATCTTGGAATATGGTCCATGTGCAGATGAGAAAAATGTATATTCTCTGGCTCATGGGTGGAGTATTCCATAGATATCTATTAGCTCCAATTGGTCAAGTGTCAGAGTTTAGTCCCAAATTTCTTTGTTAGTTTTCCTCCTCAATGATCCGTCTAATGCTGTCAGTAGGATGTTGAAGTCCCCTGCAGTTATTTTATGGCTGTCTCTTCAGAGGTCTAGAAGTACTTGTTTTATGAATCTGGGTGCTCCAATGTGGTATGCATATATACTTGGAATATATGCATCTTTTGTTGAACTGAACCCTTTATCATGATGTAATGCCCTTATTTGTCCTTTTTTACTTTGGTTGGTTTAAAGTCTTTTTTATCTGATATAATAATAGTGACCCCTGCTTCTTCTTTGTGTTCAGTTTTGCATGATAGATCTTTCTCCAACCCTTTACTTTGAGCTTATGAATGACATTACATTACAGGTGTGATGGGTCTCTTGAAGACAGTAGACAAATGGGTCTTGGTTTTTTTGTTTGTTTGTTTTATTTTTTAATCCAACTTGCCACTCTGTGCCTTTTATGTGGAACAATTAGACTATTTACATTCAAAGTTAATATTGACATGTGAGGTCTCAAGCTATCATGAACTTGTTAGCTGTTTGCTTTGTGGTTTCTATTGCTTTATAGGGCCTATGAGTTATGTATTTAAATGTATTTTTGTGGTAGCAGGTATCATTCTTTCGTTTCCATGTTTAGAACTCCCTTAAGGATTTCTCATAAGTTTGGTCTGACAGTAATAAATTCCCTTAGCAGTTGCTTGCCTCAAAAAAATTTGTTTCTCCCTTACGTATGAAGCTTAGTTTGGCAGGATATGAAATTATTAGTTGGAATTTCTTTTATTTAAGAATACTGAAAATAGTCCCTCAGTCTCTATTGGTTTATAAGGTTTCATCTGACAAGTCTAGAGCCTAATGAGATTTCCTTTGTAAGTGATCTGACCTTTTCTCTAAGTGCCTTTAAGATTTTTTCTTTATTGTTGATCTTAGATAGCCTGGTGAGTATATCCTTCGTTGATGTCTGTTTTATATAGTATCTCACGGGTGTTCTCTGGATTTGTCGTAACTGGATGTCTACCTCTTAAGCAAGATTAAGGAAATTTTCTTGAATTGTTATGTCAAGTATGTATTCCGGGTTGTTTTCTTTTTCTCTGTCTCTCTCAAGAATGCCAGTAATTTATATGTTTGGTCACTTTACATAATCCAATATTTCTCAAAGAAATTCATTTTTTAAATGAATTTTTTAAATGAATTCCTCAAAGAAGTTCATTTTTAAAAAAATTATTTTCTCTATTTTTATCTGACTGGGTTAGTTTGAAAGACTGGTCTTCAAGCTCTGAAATTATTTCTTCTGCTTGGCCCAGTCTATTGATAAAGCTTTCAATTGCATTTTGAAAATTTTTAAGTGAGTTTTTGTATTCTAAAAGCTCTGATTGATTTCTTTTTAAGGTGTGTATCCCTTCTCCATTTCGTAGATTGCTTGAGAAGTTTCTTTATGTAGATTTTCAACCTTGTCTTGGATCTCATTGAGCTTCCTTACAATCCTTGCTTTGAAATTTTAATCTGTCATTTGAATTTTCATTTTGGTTAGAGACCATTGCTGGAGAGCTCATGTGATCCTTTGGTGGCATCACTACATTCAGATTTTTCATGGTGCCAGAATTCTTGAACTTGTTTCTTCTCATCTAGAGATGCTGACACTTAGCTTTTGTAATTTTTTTCATGTGGTAGCACTTTTTTTTCTAGATAATATTATTGCTTGTTTCTTCTTTCCCTTTCATTCCTTCCCTGGGGTGTGTGGCTGTAGAGAATGCTGGGTAAGGTTTTTTGGCTTGGCTTCTGTAGCCCTATGTACTTCTGTCAGCAGGTTTTATATTGGACTGTGCAGTTTGACTTACAAGCCAGTAGGTGACACTTACGGGTAAGAGCTGTCTGTGGCCTGTAATGACTAGGCATATACTTGATCCTTGTTTACTTGGAGAACCTCTCTGTTGCCTAGGGCAATGGGCTGATTCATGAAGTGCACTGTGATCTGAGCTCTCTCCTCAGCTTCTGGGTGCAGGAGCCAGATGGGCAGGGCCAGACTGGGCATGTCCACCTGCAGGTCCCCCAGTGGCAGGCAAAAGCACCAATACTGAGGGACTATCCAGTGGATGGCTATTAAGCATCCAGAGGTGTGGCAAGGCATGGAGCTGGGAAACCTCCTTGGCCCTGAGTTTTCTGTATGAGAATGGGAGCAACCTAAACTCCTAATTCAGAAAGCAGCTGCTTCAGGTGCCTGGAGATCTGCCTGGGTGTGGCGTAGAGCAGTCCCTTCTACATTAGGATCCCTGCACATGAATGGTGGGGTGGCTCAGGCTACCAGTTTGGGCAAGCAGGTGCTTTGAATGGCTGGAGATCTGCCTGGGCATGGAGCAGAAAGGGCCTTCTTGCACCACAATCTATGCAAAGGAAGTGTGGGGCAGTTTAGGCTGCTGATGCAGGTGAATGGGCAATCAAAATGCCTAGAGAATCTGTCTAGGTGTGGAGTGAAGAGGTCTTCACTGTACAACAATCTGTGTCTAGGAAGGGTGGGGCAGCTCAGGCTGCTTAACCAGTTGAGTTAGTGCTCTGAATGCCTGGAGATCTGCCTAGGAATGGAGTAGAGAGAGCCCTGCTCCATCATTATCTCAGGAGAGCAGGCTGGGGCAGCCAACAATGACATACACAGACCAGTTCCAGGTTGCCAAGCTGGCCGTAGCTGCAAGTCTTAGTCCAGGAGAAACTGCAGTTGTAGTAGCTCTCCTTCTGCCTCAGGCCTGCAATGGGGAGAGCATAATTGTAACACCTACCGCTGAGCTGCTTTCCACAGTTCTGGCTGTGGAGGCCCCTACCCGTCTTCAGTGTATGTACTCCATTTCTGGCCAAAGACTAAAATGCCTGCATGACCAGCCTGCTGGATCACCACAGAATGGCTGATTTTGTATGCCCCTGTATTAAAAATGGCGTCCTGCTCTTGCTGCTGGTTCTGGGAAAATCCCAGCAGCTTTTCCTAGTGTCTTTCCCTCACAGAGTACCCAAGCCTCTCTGCAAGTCAACTCCAGAGCTTGGGAGAAAAGAAAATGTACTCCCTCAGCCTACTGGGTTGCTCAGATCCCCAGGAGAAAAATGAGTCACAGAGGGCTCTCTGTCTGTCTCACATACTGGGGCTTCACTCGCTTTTATCAACTGGACGCCATCACAGGGGCTGTTTGCCTGCATCCTCCTCCTGAGATGTGAGGTGTCCTTTATGATTCTGGTGAATTCCAATTTTCCTTATTGAAATACGGCTCATAGAATTTCTCTTTATGCACTATCTTGCTATTTCTAAGGGCTGAAGCATGCCTCTAATCACGATCTTGAAAAAAAAATGTGTTAATGTTTTAATCATGATCTATGTCCATCACGTTTACTTTTCCTCATAATATTCTTATTTTTAAAAAAAATACATTATTCCAGTCAGACAGGTTGAATTCATAACTCATTTTTTTGTTTAAATTTCATTTTTAAAACCTATAAATGCACTATATATGCATTATAAAAACATCTGAGATGGTAAGACATATAGAATTGGAAATACTTATAATTATATTACCTAGAAGCTAAATTATCTTTGAATTTTTTGGAGGCTTTTATACATTAATATCATTTTTAAATGGTTTTTGCTTCTTGCATATACATTATCAAATAAACATAAATGTAAACAACATTCAGTTTCTTCTTTCCACCTTTTGCCTAGAATGTTGTCTTCTTAAGCTTTGCTTCGTCAATGATTACTATCTGCAAAAACATTTTAAACTATTTGGAAACTGCTTTTATGTAGCCATAAATATATTCTCCTTTCTTTGAAAGTTCATAGTACTATATTTGTACTTCTATTTTACTTACCTTATTTCATTTTTTTACTATAATCATTTAGTCAACTAGATTTTTTATAATCAACTAGGTTAATAATTTCTTGTGTTTGGGGATAATCTTACTTAACATTGTTTCCAATAACACCTAAAGAAGATACTCAATAAACAAGTAAATTGTATGACATTCAGTAGTTCCAATGAGAGGACCTTTATGACAGTTGTTCATCGCAAAAATTGGCTCACCAGATTTCCCAACCTCAGCACTTTTGACTTGGAAATATGGCCAAAAAATCATTTATTTGGCAACAAAGACTGAAAATGGAAGGATGCACAGGCACACAGATGCACCCATGAGACAGGAGAGGATCTTATGACACACGTATAAAACTGGGTTATGAGTGATGCAAAAATCACAAGTAAACATAAACTATGGCATAGAGAAAAATTGCAGAGTAGAGTATGAAGAAACCAGTTAGTAATGGAAAGATAATCATAGAGTTACATAAACAAAATCTCACAAATCACCACTAAAGAACTTACTCATGTAATCAAACACCACTTGTCCCCCAAAAACCTATGGAAGTAAAAAAATGAAATAAAATAAAAATAAAACAACAACAAGAAAAAAAAAAAAAACCGAAGGCTAGTTAAGGTATCCTAAACTAAGATGCTACTTCTGAGGAACCTAGAGCTGCATTGGATTCTGAATCACTGACTTCTGAGTTGTCATTCAGTGATGGTCTTAATTTTTGATTATTTGTTCTGTTCTTCCCATTTGGCCTGAGACTCTAATCTTTGCTGAGAATTATTTTTTCCCTTATTTTTTTTCATCACTGCCATTATTTCTGCATTACTTGAGGCAAATTGAGTGAGTCCCGTTCCCTTAAAATTGAAAACACCTATCATAGAAATAAATTGGATATAACGATTGGTAAGCTGGTAAATGTTAACAATAGACTCTCAAAAGGAAAAAGGCCCTAATTTGTAGCATTTGTCAATTTCCATGGTGTAAATATTCCTACCATGGCTGATTTCAGGCTATCATCGTAACATTGCTGAACAATAAAAAACTGGGGAGAGATATATGCACAGTCGATTCTTGTGAGCCTTTATGAGCAGACTCCAGTATACCACTGGATGAAATATTAAAACCAAGCATGTCAATCTTGTTTTTTTAACCTTTCCTCATAAAGTTGAATAACTACTTTCTGAGTTACTACTTTTAAAATATGGCACTACTGTCACATGGATGTTACCCCTTACACACATTCTGCTATTCTATGCCAACGAAGCAATTTATAGGACAGTTTAATTCCCTTTTATATTTTGGAGGATACACATTATTTAATTTTTATATTTTTTTCTAATATATGCACTCTACTTTTCACCATAGTTTTGGTTAAATTTGAAATTTCTTAGTGTATTTTGAATTGTCATATTATAAAAGCTGCTTTACTTCCTTTCAAATTGGAAGCCTTCAAATGAAATGGTAAAATCTATAAGTACTTCAATGACTTAAAATTGCCCTGCACTATACAAAGTGATTTGAAATTTTTGTGGTACTTTCCCTTTTGTTATAAGTGCCTCTTTTTATAAGTAGTGAAGACTGTAAACTTCCAAAGTAGAAATAATTTAAAATTATTGGAGTGCTTCAGGTTTTTAGGAGACCTTCATTCTTTCAAATTGGAATTCCAATTTCTGAAGTGCTCCAGTAACTTTAAATTGCTAAATGCTCTAGACTGAAGATTCTGGTACACAGGTCCTTACCAAAGTACTTATAAAGCATTAAAAATCCTTGAACTAATTCTCAGAACACATGGCCAGATTATTGATTTCATTTTTTTTGAATCTGCAGTGAAGAACAAACTTAAATGATATGTGTAAAAAATAAAAGTAAATCCATATGTTAACCTTAAATTACAAATTACATCTTTAAATTTTAACTTCTCTAAGATATATAAGTTGATATCAGACTTTCTAAAACACTACAGGCTTGAAAAAATATGAATGTAAATTAATTTCATTGACATGAACAAACTCATTTTTATGGAAGAAAACACTCCAGTATCATGCTCTGTGTTTCAGGGACATGGACAATGCAAATAAATTAATGTGTCCTTAATCTTCCTTGAATTATAATTATTATTATGGAAAGTTAACTAATACAGTAGTTTTATTCAAGCTGAAATAAAATAAAGTTCACAAAAACTCAAGTGTGATAACTTTAGAACATGTTATGATATGTAAACAAATGAGAGGGTAAAAAATTTTTAACTTTTATAACTCAAATAACAATTAAGGCTGGTGGCCATGACATTTTATGTTTGTCTATCCAAAAAAGAAATGGATACAACAATTTTATGGCACCCTCATCTCCTCATAGCTGTAGCAAGTCATAATTGAAATCACTGACCCTTTATGGGCCCATCCATTACAATAAACAACAAAAAGTGTCCCCATCAGCTGGCTTCTAATGTCATTCCCATCATTTGGTACACAGGTGCTACAGAAATCAGACAAATGGGTGTGATAGTTTGCCTTTTCTCATATGACTTGAGAAAACATGCAAGTGCAGTTTTTCTTCCCTCCAACGCTAATAAAAGTCTAACCACCAACATAATGGCTGCCAACAACAAAGAACTAAGAAACAAAAAATAACTTAAAAGAAAAAGACCTAGGCAGAATATATCACTAATATGTACATGTACCTTGGTTGTACATGAAGTTTTATAATTTTCTGTGACATAAAATTTATCATCCTAAAACATGTATAAAATCCAAAAGCAGAATTATTTTTATTTTTACAATTATAAACTAGCTTAGCATTATTGCCCTACTGGAGAAATTGGACTTTTTAAAGATATTTTATTTTATTAGTGTTTTCAAAAGAGCAGGTGGCACATGGATCTCTGGAAAAAATAAAAGATACTTTCATATGAGCCCAAAAGAAAACCTCCTAAGGGAAAGGAAAATAAGGTAAATAAAAATGCTCTGAAAAAATATCCTTGGGGCAGAACAATATCCTTTATGGGGCAGATTTGTTAGTGGAAAATAATGTGCCACAAAACTTACTTGCCGATTACTTAAGCATTCATTTTTTAAATGTCTGATTTGAAGATTTGAATCATTTTCTTCAAATGCAATAGAGTGAAGGGAAATTCTCTCTATGACAGTGATTGCTTTAAATTAAGCACAAGAGGCCATCCATGCATTAGACACACATAGAATTAGACTTGTCAAAGAGTTCACATCCTTAATTCATTATATTTTAATATTACATAAATTCTTCTATAATTTCTAAACTAGGATTAGCCTTCAAATTGCTTCTCTACAAGAAAATATCTTACGTTTGTAGGAACAAGGGAAATAAGTATAACTTCAGTTGTTTTGAGTTTAATGAAAATTCAAAAACCTATACTAGTACCGTACCTATATCCTGCCTCCATCTAACTCTCATATTGAAAAAAATGCAGGTGACCTAGCTGAAACAGAGAAGAGTACAGCATAAAAACTCTCCTTGTAAATTTACAAAGTCTTATTTACTGATCTATTGATTAACAATTTTGGCCTTCACTTCTTTGGCCATTAGGCTGCTAAGAGAGTATGTAAACCCTCCCACATCTTTCATGAAAGAAAAATGACTGTGTAACTGAAACACCAGATTAGAGCAGAGCCAGGAACATTTTCAGCACAGAACAGAACATGGCGTATTGGTACAAGTATCAGAGTACTCTTTCTTAGAATTTCTGTTTTCATTTTATCTACCACTATTCATACTGTATGCCCTCTGAAGAATGAAATGAACTTTTTAAAGGACTACGTTCATTCTTATCACTTCTTTTATAAGGAATATACATTGATCTTATTTCACCAGGCTCTATTTAGGTCTTGATTCATGTACTTGAAGAAAATAAAATATGTGTATGCACCTTATCTTTCAAAGGCAGGACATACTTATCATTGACTTTTAAGTTGCAAAGTATACATGATGACTTTTGTATGTTCTGAGAAGCAATTAACATATTGTGAATTCCCAAACGTTAAATGACAGCTTCACATAAGAATCTGGTATATAATTCATTTTGAATTTATATTTCCAATAAAAAAAATCTATGTATTATGTCTTTTTTTAGTAGTATGTGTAAGTCAAGATACCCCAAATGGATCAAAGTGATCAATCTGAGTAAAAGAAAGAAAATCAGAGCTTTAGATTTGAAAACACATAGAGCATGCATGTGTGTGCATTTGTGGGAGCAGTGCTGGTAACCAATTAGCTTTGCTGGAGATTTGTTCTGACATGGAGAATTGAGTAAAGCCTGCTCAGAGGGGTAAAAGAAACTGGATATTCTCCTTTGGGCATTCAAGTAACTTTTCAAATATGCCACCAAATGAAATAGCAAAAAAAAAAAAAAAAATTGTCAATTGGCCTGCAACCCTTTACTGAATGAATTAAACTTTCTATGTTATCTTTGTCCTTGTCCACAAATAAGCTAAAAGGCATGGTGCTCCTTATTTTAAGAGTAATAGATCTAAATGCATTTCATTTGTATTTTTCATAGAAGCAACATTAGAAGGCAGCATTGACTTTCTTCCCACTCAAAAATATATAATTCATTGCAAAGATGGAACATATGCTTATTTCTGTAAAGCCTCCCCTCCCCACCCAGCATCATTTATTCTCTACCAAGTATAGAACCAGAATACAAGTAATGCAGAAGCAGCAAATCTGTCTTCTGCATTAACCCCCCCAGTACCTGAAAAAAGAAAAAAAAAAAGAAGAAGAAAATAAGAGAAGCCTGGCACATAATAAAATCTCAGTCACTATTTTTTAGTACACGTTTGAATAAACCTGCGTTAAACAGAATAAACTAAAATCCCCAAGTTATTGTATTAACTTTGAACCAAAAATCTGCTTCCTCAAATCTGTCTTTCAGATATATACCAACACCAACCTGAATTTCAGTCTGTAAGAGTATGTAAAACCAGAGGTCAATGCTCAATGTGTGTCTGAATTTGTGTGTATATGTGTGTGTGTGTGCATACATTTTTTTAATACAGAAGTACTATTACCATTGCTTGGGCCACTAATCCTCTGTATAGTCATAGCAAGGTTTTTTTTTTTTTTTGACAACGCATGCAGCTGAATTGTTTCTTCAATGTATAGGTTCAGCTATTACACAACAATAATTGGAATGGTAAACATAACATTTGAAATGTGACTGTTTTCTTTCTGATTTCCCCGCTTTTTTCTGAAATTATAAGAAACTCAAAAACAATGCTCACTTTATTATACTATTTGTATTGCTTCATGTTTACAATATGTGTATGTTTGTGTACATAGGAGAGAATGAAAGAGTAAGACCAAGAGAATGAAATTATTTTTGCCTTTAAAAACGTTTTTAACGAATTAATTTGAATAATAATTTTAAAATGTGAAAAATAACATATTTCCCTATAATATTGGATCTAAAGTCTTCAGGGCCAGACATAAGAATTTTGCCAGATATGAGGTTTAGGATGATAACAACTGCTATTGTTCGTATAAGACTTTCTGATGATGCACTAAAATTACAATAGAACATCTGTATAATGATGGTATCTGGCAGTACTACTAGACAATAATCTGTATTACAGGTCTCTGCTAAATGATGTTTTCATCTTCAAAGTGAAATTATGTGACTTCTGTGATATTTAAATTCAGGCAGAAATGTACCATCAATAATAATTTCATGTAGCAGTATTCATATTGTGGCTTATCATCCCCTTTGAAGTTGTTACCCAGTGGGTTTTGTTTCTTCGAGTTTAGGCAGCTTAAAAGCAGAATGGAAATCAATTACTTCTGTTTCAACACAAATCAGAGGATGTTTTCTAGGTAGATGCTCTGCATGTAGGGACTTTCAAGAACTCACCCATCTATGAAGCCTCCCCAACTTTTGATAGAGCTGGCTCTTGAAAGGAGATTGGAGGCACAGTGGATGTGAAAGGGAAAAGCAGCTAGAGATGCCATGAGAGCCATGCATTGTCTGGTCACCAAGTTCTGCTTGTCCAGATAGTTCTAAAATCAGCAAAGATGGAGAACCTGGAGGCTGTCAAGTCCCTTTAATTTGGGGTCATTCTGAAAATAAATCATTCTGTGACTTGTCCAAATGATGACTAAACAGTTGATAAAATATCGATACTAGTTCTTTGCAGAAATCGTGTTAAAATTTCTTTTGTAAAAGACATCTTAAACTTTTCTTAAATTTCTATTCTCAGATAACTGTTATGTGATTAATATTGCCTTGTTTTAGATATTATTGGAGAATGGGATGAGGCCCAGATTCATAAAATTAATCATTCCAATAAAACTAAAAGGTTAATTTTTGTTTGTTTTTTGCTTTTACCCTGATAGGAAAAGGACTATTCTCCATAAAATGCCTTTTTTTTCTGGGAGTTATTATCCAAGATATTTTCACTATGTCTCCATTAAATGCCTTTTTTTTCTGGGAGTTATTATCCAAGATATTTTCGCTATGTCTCCATCCTGGAATTTCTTTTTTTCTTTTTTGAAATGGAGTTTCACTCTTTGTTGCCCAGGCTGGAGTGCAATGGTGCTATCTCGGCTCACTGCAACCTCCACCTCCTGGGTTCAAGCAATTCTCCTGCCTCAGCCTCCCAAGTAACTAGGATTACAGGCACCCTCCACCACGCCCAGCTAATTTTTGTATTTTTAGTAGAGACAGGGTTTCACCATGTTGGTCAGGCTGGTCGTGAACTCCTGACCTCTGGTGATCCACCCACCTCTGTCTTCCAAAGTGCTGGTATTAAAGGCGTGAGCCACTGCGCCCGGCCCTGGAATCTTTTTTTACTAGCTTTATGTTTCATGACTTCTCACAACAGATTTTTTTTTGGTATCACTGCATGCTCAAAGCCTTCATATCAAAGATGAAAAACACTGAACTCATTTAAAAATATCTATGTGTCTGGGCTTAATAATTTTTTAAAATTCGTTAAATTATAACAGACACATTTGTTTGGAATGTGCACTCTGGAGAAATCCTTTGTCTCCATATATCTTTTTTTCATTTAATGTCTTCACATATATCTCCTTGGATGGCACAAATACTGAAATTTAATTATAAATGCCTTTTTATATGTATCTGCAGTAAAATAAAGTATCTGCTGTAAAATAAAATAAAAATAATATCACAAATGCTCTTTGGTATTTTACAGTGTAAGATAGATTTTTAAATTTAATTAAACAGGAAGTATTTCTATGTTCTTTCTCCACACAATCACTCTGTGAAATGATAACCAATGAGTTTAACATCATTTCTTCTGGAACACTATGTGTACTTTCCAAACACTTAGAAGTGAAAACAAAACTGAAGTTCCACAATCTGGGGATAACATATGAATGTCAGAAACTCTTAAATTAAGTTAGTTAATAACAGCATATTTTCTGTGGTGCAGTCACAGTAGGAACTTGAATGTTCATCAGTATTTGTTCCAGTATTTCTAGGTCAATTCCTTTGGGAACTATTCACCTAAGGCTCATTATCAGTTCAACTATATTTTGATGTTTGCATTTATACCAGCACTTTCAATGCTGAAAATTTCTACTTTTGTCCACATTGATGCTGTTTCATATTAAAGATTTTGAATCAGTGATGAAAGATTTCTAGATTTACTATTGACCCGGCATGAGAAGATGGGTAAACATTTTTTATTATTGTTTGTTAAAAATGTTTTGAAATTATTAATGTGACTATGATTGGAGTCATACACATTAACATTCACTTTTATTTCTGTGGAAACAAATTCCGTCTGGTAAAAATGCCATCTAGTTCAATATGATTCTCCTTAGGGAGTCTCTCAGAATTATAAATAGGCACATCTATTATAATGTAAGCCAATTTCTGCTAAAATGAGTCAGCAGTTGACCTTAGATTGCTCATCAATAAAATTTTGTCTCTTTGCTTTGTTAGGTACACAGAGAATATTGAATTTTATTTACTAATATCATCTAACCTTGTTTAAGAATAGAAAGGTCCTTTGCAGAATGTAACCATAGTAATGTTGTATACCATTATGCCCAGCATAACGTTGTGGTCAATGATGGACTGCATATACAATGGTGGCCTCGTAATATTATAATAGAGCTGAAAAATCCGAATCTCTTAGTTACACTGTAGCCATCATAACATCCTAGTGCAAGGCAGTATGTGTTTATAGGGATGCTGGTGGAAACAAACATATGGTATTGCCTTTCACATAAAGTAGAGCACATACAATTATGTACAGTACATAATATTTCATAACGATAATAAATGACTATGCTACTGGCTTATGTATTTACTATATTGTACTGTTTATCATTATTTCAGAGTGTACTTTTACTATTTAAAGAAAAGTTAACTATAAAGTAGCCTCGGGAAGTCACTTGTGGAGATATCCAGAAGAGGATATTGTATAGGAGATGCCAGCTGTAAGCGTGCTATTGTCCTTAAAGACCTTCTAGTGAGACAAGCTGTGGAGGTGGAAGGCAGTAATATTGATGATCCCGACCCTGGGTAGGCTTAGGGTAATGTTTGTGTTTTTATCTTAGTTTTTAACAACAACAACAAAAATTAAAAAATAAATAAATAAATATAGAAAAGCTTATAGAATAGAGATATAAAGAAAGAAAATATTTCTGGGCAGCTATGTGTCTGTGTTTTAAGTTATGTCTCAATACGAGTCAAAAAGTTAAAAAATATTAAAAAGTTTGTAAAGTAAACAAGTTACAGTATGTGTGTATAACTATGTAACAAAGTAAGGTTAATTTATTATTGAAGAAAGAAAATTATTTTTCATAAATTTAGCATAACCTAAGTGTACAGTGTTTATATAAAATCTACAGTAGTATAGAATGGTGTTCTAGGCCTTCACATTAAATCACCACTAATTCACTGACTCACCCAAAAGAGCAACTTCCAGTCCTGCAAGCTCCCTTCATGGTGATTGCTCAATATATGTGTACTGTTTTTATCTTTTGTACCATATTTCTATTATTTTTTCTATGTTTAGATACACAAATGCTTATAATTATGTTACAATTGCCTACATCAGTCAGTACAGTAACATGTTGCACAAGTCTGTAGCCTGAGGAATAAGCTGTACCATATAGGTGTGTAGTAGGCTATGTACCCCTAGGTTTGTGTTAGTACACTCTATGAGGTTTGTGCTACAAAATTGTCTAATGATATAATTCTCAGAACGTATCTTTATCATTACATTAAGTGACACATGACTGTATTTGTACGGTGTTGTTGAGTTTACAAAATGCTTTCATATACTAAATCCTATCTGATCTTCTCAAGTGTTACTGCCTATTGGAGGTAAAATACCAGCCTCCAAATATTATGATTCTCATTTGAGATTACACATGTAGTTATAATAAATCTAAGACTAGAACTCATCACTTTGTACTCATAGTTCAATGGTTTTTTTTTCCATAACAGCTTGCTGCTTCTACTTGTAATCAATATCAACAACTTCAAATGAAAATAATGTGAGCCTTTTTAAATACAGAAGGATTTATTTCTAGTTGAAATTATATATTTTCATGGATTTTAGATAAAATATTTATTTTGGCAAACACACCAATACAGTAGTTTCATTGGTTCTTTAATTAGTGTTAATATTAAGAAAATAAAATTATTCACTTCTGATATAGTGAAGTCAAGAAGTGATTCAAATATATTACTTTTACATGATTCACAATTATAATTGTATTATTTATACCTATGGTTGCATAATAAATATGGCTTAAGTTATCTGAAATAATTATTTTGTGCTTATTATGGAATATAAATCTAATGGACAAAGCTTTAGGGATTACAAAGTTCAGAAAGAGAAGTGCATTTGAAATACATCTTAATCCACTCAACAGATATTTGTTGAGTGCGTGCTATATGCC
Organism: Gorilla gorilla gorilla; assembly: GCF_029281585.2. NCBI lineage: Eukaryota > Metazoa > Chordata > Mammalia > Primates > Hominidae > Gorilla > Gorilla gorilla. The sequence goes on from NC_073229.2 coordinate 93,308,313, forward strand.
TGTCAGTTTTCTATGTGCTGAAAATACAGCTGTAAATAAGCAAGACAGAGCCTTGTCTGAGACAAAGAAATTTAGATTAAGTAGAGGGAGTGGGGGAGACCATAAAAGAAGTAAAAAGTAATCACAATATATCAAGATGATTAGATAGTACAAGATTTGAGGGTTGGAAAGCAGGGTGCAAGCGATTCTGAAACAACCGTTAAGTGACTGTTTATGTAATTCTCGAGTAGGCAATTAAAAACTAGACTGAGGGGAGTGAAGGAAGGACAACTTGGAAGGCAAGGTCCTGGTGATCTAATAATTGTTACCCTTAATCTTTATCTGTGTGAATATCTGTGTATTAGTCAGGTTTCTCTAGAGGGATGGAACTAATAGGATGGAAGTATATATAAAGAGGAGTTGATTAAGGAGTATTGGCTCATACAGTCACAAGGTGAGGTCCCTCAATAGGCTGTCTGCAAGCTGAGGAGCAAGGAAGCCAGTTGGAAATCCGAAACCTCAAAGGTAAGAAAGCCAACAGTGCAGCCTTCAGTCTGCGGTCAAAGGTCCGAGAGTCCCAAAGCTGAAGAACTTGGAGTCCGATGTTAGAGGGCAGGAAGTGGATGCACGGGAGAAAGATGCAGGCTGGGAGACTAAACCAGTCTAGTCTTTCCCCATTCTTCTGCCTGCGTTTATTCTGGCCACACTGGCAGCTGATTAGATGTTGTCCAGCCAGATTGAGGGTGGGTCTGCCTCTCCCAGTCCACTGGCTCAAATGTTAATCTCCTTTGGTAACACCCTCACAGACACACCCAGGAACAATATTTTGCATCCTTCAATCCAATCAAGTTGACAATATTAACCATCATATTTTGTATATGAGCTTTTTTCTTATCTATAATAATATAAAATGGTTCTAAACTTTGAGTCCTGTAATAGTTTGTAATTCTTATTTCAAAGTAGACCAAACTGGGTTATCAGTTTTTGTGTGTATAGTATTGATTTCTTCTTGTGAGATCTTGCTTATCTGTTAAGCATTATAAAACTTATCTGTGTTTTTATTCATTAAACATATATTTTTGAGGGTCTGCTATATTCTGCATTAAAGTAAGTGGAAGGAATACAACAGTGAACAAGACAAACATATTTCCAGCTTACTTAGAGCTTGTATCTACATATATTTATCACTATTTGTCACTGCTGACTACATTTTGCTACAAATTCAGTTAGTGTGAGGGGAAACTTAAACTTGGCCAAGTTATTATTTTCCTAGGAGTTTTATATATAGGAGAAATCAAGTTGGTGGTCGTTCTTTTTCTTACTTTTCAATATCACAAGTCCTAAACTGTCAAGGTAAGTTACCTTTATCTATATTCCTCTTTGCTTTTAAATCAAGGTTTGAGATACTTGTATAGAGGATCCTCTGCCAGTTTTTCATCAGGACTGCCTTCTCCTATCTTTCTCCTTCATCCTTTCCTCTCTTACAGTCAATTTCCCTCTCCAAGTGTAGTCATGTCTTCCTCTGACTCAACATTCCATCTTCTGCCAGCTCCTGCCTACTTCTTAGAGAGTAGACAGGTGTGATATGAAGCAATGTGATGGCTAGATGGCAGGTACTTGTCAGCAAGAAAATAATAACTAAAACAAAAACTGTTTTGTGATTTTTTTTGAGCCTGTTCTCACTTGTTGTCTTGATGACAAAGAATTTTATTCAGGGAAATAATATCTGTTAGTGGGTGTGGATGTGCTTCGGCATCTGTACTTTTATTCAGGCCTTTCTTGTTAGCTCAATCTCATAGGAAATGAGGAAGGCAGTGGCACAAGCTAAAGACATCAAGATTCTGAAAACTAAGAGAAGTAGACAATTTCACCTGTCCTGACACTATAACACCATATTAAATAACACATTGAAGAGTTAGCATCATGTGGTAAAAAGAACACTGAGTTAGAAATTAGAACACCTGGGTTCTATCACTAGCTGTATGACCTTTGGAAAACAACTTAACCCTTTGAATCTCAGTTTTATTTTTTTACCTAGAATATAAAATAATAACCTGCTTTAAGTATATCATAGGATTTTTCTGTAAACTAGGGGCAAGAAATATTATGTGAACTATAAGTCACAGCACAAATTAAGATGACATTATTTCAGGACTTGAACCATGAAAACCCAGGTCAAATCTGGTAGAAAAACAAAATAAAGCCAGGGCAAAAAAGTGAAGCTCTAGTTTATTCTGCTCTTTGGCTTTAATTTTTTCCAGCTACCATTTTATCCATCACCTGTCTTCTTCATCTACTATATTCATTTTCATTTTCATAAAGTTTTCCTCTCCCTTTCTCATCCTTCTCATCTTTCTCTCTAAATCCTTAAACTAGTGAGTTCCATTTCAGAATTTTCCTCTCTTATTTCTCTATTTACCTCCGGTGTGGCCATAAATTTCTAAAACAAAATAAATTTAAATTAATTTTAATTTTTTTAAATATGTCATATGATAGATGCTGAAGGAAACCTTACCCAAAATAAAAAAGCACTACAATATAGCATCTCAGATAGACTGGAAATGAGAGCGTGTGGGGTTTCACTTAACTGTCCCTGTACAGCAGGTAGTACAGTGTTCTTTTCCCCACAGGGACTTGTACATATTGGGTAATAGTGATACTGGCCAGGTTTATACAATTGCTGAGACAGCTTTCATCTTTGGAACTGGATGCTATGGTTAGATGCTCTTCAGATTTTCCAGAAAATCAGCAGAATTTCTTAATACTTCGCTGGTTCCTTCTTGATAAGAGCAGCTTAAGATAAAAAGGTAAATTAGTAGTGAGTTCCTTTCTCTGTTGCCAAAATCAGTTTTGATTGCATGAGAATGGGCTTGAAAGTGAGATGTATTGGCTTTTAGACCTGGTTTCACCATTTATATTATGAGTCACGTGATGGTTATCAAATCACTTTAACCTCTGGTAAGGTTAACTTCTTAATCTTACTTAACGAGGAATTTTGATGCTCAAAACATATATAAACAAACGTATTATTATTAGAGCCTATAGAGCTTAATGTTTAAGAGTGGAGCCTCCAGGGCTACTCTGCCTAGGTTTGAAACCAACTGTGAACTTATTGGCTGTGTGACCTTAGGTACTTAGCATCTCTTGCCACAGTACAGCTAAAAGTAGTAAGAGTCCAGGATTATGAGACTTTCATGTGCTATTTCATGTAAAGTGCTGAGAACAATTCCTGGTATATAACAAGCATTCAATAAATGTTAGCTGCTAATATTTTTTATTTATCATATGGACATATGGCTAGAGATGGGTGTGTGTTTGTAAAGAAGTTTGAGTCGGAAGATACTTTGGTCTTGCTATTTATGTGCAGTGGTAGAAGTGGAGAAGAAGACACCCAAATATCCTAAGAATTCAAGGACAAGCTACTTCACTTATCCACTTGTCACTGAATCCATGTTGGAAATATCAGATTTGAATTCTTTCAATATTCAGAGTTTCGTTAATGGAAATATTTCAAAATTGTACCAATTGCAGATACTACTCTTAGAAGTTTAAGACACTGCATGATCTGGGCTCAGGGGCTCATGCCTATAATCCCAGCACTTTGGGAGGCCATGGTGAGAGGATCACTTAAGCCCAGGAATTTGAGACCAGGCCTGGCAACATAGTGGACCCTATTTCTACAAAAAATAAAAATAAATAATAAAAAATAAATTCACTGTAGTCCCAGATACTTGGGAGGCTGAGGTGGGAGGATCGCTTGGGCCCAGGAGTTGGAGGCTGCAGTAATCATGATTGCACACTGCACATTAGCCTCAATGACAGAGTGATATCCTGTCTCAAAAAAAAAAAAAAAAAAGACACTGGAGTAATCTTCCTAGAGTATTGAAGCAATTGAAATCCCTGATTTTTACCATTATATTCTCTGGCTTTTCTTCTTACAATTTCTTTTTGTATCCTGTGAACAAGGGCAGGTTTTCATTTATTGCTTTTACATTTGGAGAAACCAATCCACAAAGTTTTTTTTTTTTTTTTTTTTTTAATACACAAGGCCAGACTGAACAAAGTCCTGGTGGAATCACAGTCTCTACCTCTTTGTCTCTCTGGCCTATGCCACGTTTCTCAATATCAGTTTAAATCAATTCCTTTTTTTATTCTACGCAAAAGCATAAATATGCTATAGCAAGGTCTTATTTATCTTTTCAGAGTTTGGAGTTTAGGAAACAATTATTGATTTTAAAGAAAAAATGAATAGTCTGCTGATATCCATGAGCATAATAATTCATGGAAAGGACATAAATGTCATATCTTAGATGTTTACAATTTACATTGCCACTGACTTCCACTCACCTGTTTTAAATGTGAGACTCCTGGATCCCTTCTGTCATCAATTTCTTGTTCCACAACTGAGACTTAGATAATGTTTGGAGTCAGATGTAAATTAAACCTTCGTATTATAAATATTATCAAGTGTAGGTACTTTACTGAGGAATACATGGGTACATAAAGTCATATATTTTTACATAACAAAAATTTCCTTTCTTGCCAATTTCATATGAATTAGGATCCTAATGAGAGTTTTCCATGTAATAATAGATCTGTCATGCTGGTCTTCATAAAGTGGTAAACAGGCTGGCCTTTCTGTATTAGCTGGCTTGGGCTACCATAACAAAGTACCATGGTTTGCATGGCTTAGACAACAGAAATTTAATTTTTTCACACTTCCGCAGGCTGTGAGTTCAACATCCAGGTGTCAGAAGGTTTTGTTTCATCTGAGTCCTCTCTTTTGCTATCAGATGGCTGCCTTCTTACTTTATCTTTACATAGCCTTTTCTCTGCAAATGCATCCCAAATGTCTATCCTTTTTCCTATAAGGACACCAGCCCATATTGGATTAGGGTCACACCCAAGTTGTAACTTAACTTTTAATTCTAACTGCCTAATTTTAACTTAATCACCTCTATTAAAAACCTTATCTCCAAAATACAGCTGCATTTTAAGATTTTAGAGGTTGAGACTTCAATGTATGAATTTTAGGAGAGCATGATTCAGTCTGTAACACTTACATAATGAGAGAGCAGAGCAAGTAAGGTCTCTATTGTTCATTCGTTTTGCTTTTATTTAAAGAGGTAATTCCTTGATTTATCACAAAGGGTGATTTGTCATCTAATGAAGGCAGTATGATGTAGCAGAAGGAGCACAGGCATTAGGGTCAGACATATCAGAATTTGAGTGCATTATTGCAGGCAAGTTATTTTACCTCTCAGAGCCCTAGTATGTCATCTTCAAAATGGAGATAATACCATCCTGCTCATTTGCTCTGAGAATTAGAAGTAATTGCACTTTGCCCTTTGCCAGCTATATCAATATGTATATGTGTGGGTGTCTATGTCTCTTATCATTATATTATTCATATTAATATCACAGTTTCCCTCGAGGGCAAGACAAAAGGTTTTTTAAAAATCTGCTAGTATATTTTAGTCTAAATTGAACTATTACTGGTCAACTTACTAGTCCCTGCTTTCATATTTAATAGTGTTTTTATTGCTAGTTTATTTACCATTTTCTCAAGAACAAAAATACTTTAACTTTTAATTTTTACAAATGTATGTATTTTATATATGGTAAGTGTTTATAATGTTGCATATACATGTGTATTATAGTAACAGGATTTATGTTGGGGCCTAAATATTTAAAGCAAAGTGTGCTTCATGATTACTAAAGACTTTTTTTTTTTTTACATTGTTGAATTTTTAAGTTACCTACTTAATTGAAAAACTCTGATAAAATATTCACTCATTTTTGGACTTCAAAATAAGAAAATGGATACAAACACATATATCGATGAGCATAATAATTCATGGAAAGGACATAAATACCGTATCTTAGATGTTTACAATTTACATTGCCACTGACTTCCACTCACCTGTTTTAAATGTGAGACTCCTGGATCCCTTCTGTCATCTATTTCTTGTTCCACAACTGAGACGTAGATAATGTTTGGAGTCAGATGTAGACTAAACCTTCATATTATAAATATTATCAAGTGTAGGTACTTTACTGAGGTAAGTATAATATCAAGCAAAGGTAAGAGGCTAAGCAATGTAAAGCCTGGAAGAAAAGACAAAGAAGGATTCATGAAGTATTTTGCAAAATATTTAATTTTATGTGCATGGAGCTTTTCCTCCCTTTGTGCCTATCCACTTAGTTCTATTCCTTAATTCCCATCTCTTACTTAATTCAAGACTTACCTCCTTTCATTTCCTAATACCTTTATTCCTCTCTGAGCATTCCTTTATCTTTTCATACTATTTGATTCCTTTGTATTTATATGAATAATTTCAAGTTAATCAGGGTAAGTAAGAATAATATTTTCCACTTCTTGTGTTTTGAACCTCTTAATAGTGATATATACTGTAGGTATTTGGCTTATTAATTCATTACCATCTGATATAATAAAAATTATTCATTTGTTTTTGTCAGTCTTCCATACTAAAATATAAGTTCTGTGAGAGCAGGACTTTGTTGGTCTTACTCATAATTGTGTCACAGAATCTAGAGTAGTGCCTAAGAAAAACTAGGCACTCAAGACAAGCACCTGAAATGAGCCAGGTGCTGTGCAGGGTGATGGTAATAAAGGGATGAATGAGACTGATAAAGCCCCCACTCTCACGATTTTATATTATAGTGTAGAAAAATAGGAATATAGATACTATGCTATTAGTTAAGATAACTAGTCTGAAGAAAAAGTAGGGTGAAAAGATGGAGAGTGGGATGATGAGGTGATGTTTTGGATAAGGTGATGGGGAAGGCCTCTCAGAAGTGATATTTGAGCAGATACCTGAATAAAGGGAGTATCTGAGAATTGGAGAGGTCAAGTCATTATGACAAAGGTAGCAGCAACTGCAAAGGCTGTGAGACAGGAATACATTCAGAATGTTCAACAGAAAGAAAGCAAATAAAGGAACACAAGGAAACAGTTGGAAGAGACAAGTCTGGAGTGATTAACAGGGGCCAAATCATGTAGGGCCATATAGTCATCTGGAGAGGTTAGATTTTATGTTGACTGTACTAGGAATCCACTGAACTAATTAATAAATGAATAAGTGCGTCAATGATGCCTAAATATGGTGTGATTCCAGTACATATACTCAGATAAATTAATTGATTAATTGCTATAATATCATTTTCTACATCCTAATCACACCATCTATCAAAATCCAAAAGAAATCTGACCATTTAATATGAATCAAGCTCAAGTGCCAGGCTCGTTGGAGCAAATGATGAGACAGGCAGAGCAACTGAGCGTGTGGCTAAATGCAGGTCCATTACCTGGTTCTGTCAAAGCAGGCAGGGACACCAGTGGAGGTGAAGCAGAAATACACCAAATGATGATGGGCTTCGGAACAGCTATGGGTGTGGCAGTAAATATCTCTAGAGTGGATAAACTTACTCTGAAAACTTTATTTCCCTCACTTTTCTTTTTCATTGCTCAGCACATCTCTGTTAACACTTCCTTGGAGGCTACATTACTATTCTGGAGGAAAAGCTTTTCAATAGACCAACTGCATTCCAAGTATTTTAGCTGAGAAGGAACTTACTGAGGTTAACCATGCAGACTCTAGAAGCAGACTGTTTTTGAAGTCACCTGGGTGACCTTGGGCAAGTTAAATTATCATTGCCAGTTTCCACATTGATAGATAGGGATAGTAATAATAATCTGCATAATACCATTATGAAAATTAAATGAGATAACTCATTTAAAGCACTAGAGTTCCTGGTGTATGATCATTGTTCAAGAAACGTAAGCTTTTCTTATTATAACTAAGAAAAAATGTAATTTTCTTGGCATTCAGCTTTATTATGATTACTTCTACAAGTTTCTAAAAGTTAAGTTGGGATTAGCCACTTTCTGAGAAAGAAAAGTAGCTTTCTATTCTCACTTTAGTGGTTCAGGACAAAGTTTTATTGCAACAGAAGCCATAAATGTATCCCAAAACAGTAACACATAGCTTGGGGGTAATGTGGAATTATAGAAAGATCTTGAGGTTTGAACCCAGAAGCTCAGCTACCTGCTTTATGGATGAGCATTTAGAAATTATTTGAGCTCTCTGTTCTTCATGACCTTGGATTCAAACTGAGAGTAATAATAGTGACCCTCTTGCAAGGTTTTTCTAGAATTAAAAGTGATTATGTACATAAATATCCCTTGAAACCTTTATAGCCTTGTTCAAATGTTAGTTATTTGTTATTAAAGTTTTTGAGCCATTCAATGTTGATCAAAAAAAAAGGTTTAAGATGAAAAGGCACATTGTTCTGGCATTTGCTTTCTGAAGTAGAAGTAAAATATTGTTTCTCTATTAAGATTGCTAGAGCTTGATGTCATTGGTTTTCTGGTTTATGTATGTTTTTGTTATTTTTACCAGCAATAAAGTTTTAATTAAAAAAAAACAGAGAAAACTCTATTGGGTCTGATATTCTCATTTTCAAGATGTTGTTTTCTAACATGAAGTTTCAAGAAAATGAGAGAGAAAAGCTGAAGGGTTACAGGGTTACCTGCATTTCACAAAAGCAACCATTTTGGTAGGGATAACTTGAAAAAAAAATTCTAGATACCATATTCTTGACATTAGTTTGGCAAGCATATAGCACAGATGTGGCAGAGAGAACATTAAGGCTAAATTTATAACATTAATCTGTTGTCATCAGTATACAAATAAAATTAAACCCACATTGACAGATAAAGTTAGTAAAGGGAGATCTGTGTCTTAGAAAGGAGCAAAGGCCTGAGAACATAAACTCTCATGACACCTGAGACAAAATGGTGAGTGTCAAAGTCTGGGACACCAACTGGGCATTCTCTACATTGCAATTTTTACTTGACTAAAGGTTCTGACCAAAGATATAATGTTTCTGTTCAAACCGAGAATCTAAGCATCTGATGGAAGCAGCTGTGAGATCTATGAAAGCCTCTGCAAGCCTTCTCAGCTGCATCTCCCTGGAGTCTCACATGGCTTTCACAAGTGACATTCCATGACTGTGCCACAGACCAAAACAAACCAGAAATCTACAAGCAAGAAGCTTTTGGAAAACTGGAGGAAGCCAACTCCTACATCCCCAAAGTGGAACTTTTAAAAGCAGGGAGAAATAAAAGAAAAGGCAAAGAAGTTTTTTTTAAGCTGATACTGCTAGACCCATTATCTAGCCATGTCAGAAGAAGCATTTATAATCCATCTTTCTATCATTATTAATTTATTAAAGAAGTGCAAAAAGTAAATTTATTTAATAAGCAGCGTAAGATGACAGAAATGCTTCACAGAGCCTATGACTTCATAGCTTTAACATAGAAATCACATTCTCATTGTATCTTTCCACCTGAGAACTTGCCCATAAATCATCCTTTACTTTCCCTAGTTCTTTAGATGCTTCTGTTTAGATTTTTCTCCCTCTGAAGAAACAAATAACAAAACACCATGATTATTTCCCTTTATCTTAAAATACTTCCCTTGTTACTCTTGAGCTAACACCTCATTTTTTGAAACACTTTATAGAAAAGTCTTTTCCACAAGATGGTCTACACCTGCTGCCTCCCCTCTCTCCCCACCTTGCCTGGATGTGACTTCCTCCTCTGGCTCCTTAGGGTTTCTAGTTCCCAGGACCTTGTCCTGGCTGTTTCTTCCTGAACTTCTTTCTGTTACATATGGCCCTTTTGACTACCTATCTTTCTTAAAATTCTCTATTGATTATTTCCAACTTTTTTTATCTCTCCCTATTCTTATTTTCTCTCCCTCCTTCTAATTTTCTCTGCTTTCTTTGATTGTTTTGTTTCCTAACTCCTAAAAGTGCACATGTTCTAGAGTTCTGGGTTTTGCTTCATTCTCTTCTATATACTTACATTTTATTGATTCAAAATATCAAAAGTATATACTTTTATCTTCCTTATATGCCTGTGCTCTTAACGTCAGGCACTGTCAGCATCACTGCTCTCTTGTCCGTTCCAGGATTATAACCACATGGGTCTCAGTGTTATTAGGTCTATCCTAAATTTTATCTCTCCTTCCATGAAATTTCTTTTATAACAGAATTTTCATTTTGACCCTACTTCTTCCCTGAATGGACTATTTCAACTACCTCCAGGATATTCCTACCCCTCTCTAATCCGACCTATCATTTCTTCAAACTTAACATATCTTCTGTTGTCTACCCTTCCATTTAAAATGATACATGTTAAGTTTTCCAGAAATATGGCATCACCATCACTACTCAGACATCTTATCCAGGAAAAACTGAGCTCTTCTCTATAGCTCTTTGTATTGTAAATGATGTTCAGATTGTGCCATAGGACACCATTCCTGCATGCCAGCTTGCCTGCCAGTGTGATTTGCAGTCCTTCCTCAATGTTCTACAGAACCAGAAGTTGAAGTCACTCTTATCTTGAAGATATATTGTTTTTGCTCATTCACAAATGTTTAATGAGGCTATGTTTTGGTCACAAATACCCTAATGTTGATAGGCAAATTGTCTCATAAAAATGATGTTTTAGGTTTCCATTTGGCTTTTCAATATTAAGGACAATTCTGAGATTAAACTAATATTTAATTGAGAAGTTATCTATGGTATCTAGGAAGGGTTACTAAAACCTCTATACTTTTCTATATGCTGAAGTGGATCCTGACTGTCTTTCCTCTTATATTTAGGGCATTAACACTTAACCAGCTGCATTATTCCATTTATTATAAATTCTACATTCCAATCTGTACTACCCACTCCACTTGAAAGAGAGAGAGAGAGACGGAGAGAGAGAGAGAGTTTTCCTCTGCTTGTCTCAAAATTGTCCTATAAACCACAACTTGCACCTGCAATATTAATAGACTTTTCACAGGTAGACTCGAATGTATTCTTCCATATACCTAAATAACACAGTCAAGTGTCCTAATTGAGATTTCAAGTAATATTTAGAACTAAGTTAGTCTCCCACAGACAGTTGAGGGTTGACTATGTAGGTAGCTGAATTTTTATGAACAACATTTCTTATAACTACTGAATAAAGAAAAGCTAGGTATAAGAACAGAGGGCATTTGAGAAATCAGATACTTTATTGGCAGCTACCAGAAATAAGTACCTACTGGCTTCAACTTCCCTGGTTGAAAAAGTGATAAATTCCACAGAAGCCTGAGGAGTTGCCAGAAGAAAGGCTTTCTGGCAGAGCATGCAGGATGTGATCAAATGCTTTAGCAGAACGTTGGAGTTACATGACCTTCAACAGTAATAGCCAAGTGATAAATTAGTCTCCCCAGCTGCTAGTTCATAATCATAACAGCAAATATTATGTGAAAATTAAAACCATGGCAGATAGTAATCATGGTAACATAACATAGTGATCACAGCCATTAAAGGATAGAGTACTGAGGTCTGAGAGAAACTCAGTTAAGAATACAGATATTTGATTTGAAAAAAGCAAACAAAAAAGCTACTTTTGAAATTAGCACAGCATAATGCAGAGAGGTTGTGAAAACAGTTTTAAATCATACCTTAATCCTGGAAAGTACAACGGCATTGCCTGGTACATCAGATCATTACTATAGTTTTATTATCATTATCATTGAGTAAGCTTTTAGCAACTACACCTCGTTATAACCCATTCATCAGCAAAACAGGCATTGCCGGGATTGAATGGTGACCTTGGTTTCAGGGGCAAATAATAATAGAGCCCTTTATCTTGTTCTTCTTTCCTTTATTCCTTCTTTCTATTAGTCTCTCCATTGTTTTTTTTTTTTCTCTTACCCGTATTTAATTATACTAAGGCTTCAGACATGCTATGAATTATTGGAGTTGGTAAGAAGTCATATCATTGTTTCTTAAAAGCTCTCAATATTGCACCATCATCCACAAGACAAAGGCCAGTCTTGAAAACGTGACCCTCAAGATTCTTTAGTTGGTCCCTGCCCTTTTCTCCAGCCACAATACTTTCTGCTTCCTGCCTCACACATTATTCTCTGTAACATCTACTTACTCTCATGTATCATTACATCTTTCTTCTAAACTAACAAATATGCATAATCCGCACAAACTGAGCCTCATTTGCCAAAGACCAGGAAATTCTTTTGAATCTCATGGTTTAATTGATTTCAATTGGCCACTAAAATTTCGTCTATGAGTAAATCTAGTGATCCTTCTGCTCTTATGTACAGAAGCCAAGAGGTCTGCTGCTAGATTTGTATATACTTGTGTCTTATTTCACTTCAAATTTTTCATTTGAGAGTGTTCTCAGTCATCCTTAAGATAATTAACAGCTCTGATAAAAGAAACAAAGCTAGCATTTTTTTTTTAACAAACAATCCCAAAGCTGTGCCATGAACACATTTAGTTTTTAATGACTGGTATTTACCAACTGACTGGCTGACCAGTGATGCACTAAGAATAAGCACTAACCTTTCTTCTGGATACATTAACTTAAAGTTTCAAAGCCTCTCTGAGACTTGGCATGGCTTTCAAGCCTAAATGTTTGGTGTAAAATATAAAAAGCCCAAAGTCCTCAAAATGTTTTTCTCTTTCCATGAAGCAAAGTGTTTCCTTTGGACATTAGATTTTTTTATTGATACTTAAATCACATTTTTTTTCCTGCAACACTAATAAAAACAATTATGTTGCCAAACATTAAAAAGCCCAAAGTATTTAAAGACCTGAATAACCATACAACATTGAACCATATATGTGCCAATATGGCAATTGAGTGTCTTCAGTTGTTTCTTGCTTTTGAGTTTGGTATTCTAAGGATAGTGATTAAGAGCCAGTCTCAAAAATCACTCATTTGGCTGAGTGGTTAAGGTACTGGACTTAAGATCCAATGGAGTAGTGGCTGTGTGGGTTTAAACCCCACTACTGGTATGTTTAGTTTTCATCCCTCCACTCTTTCCAATACCATCATTTGAAAAATATGTGAAGAGCTGGGTTCATAAAATTAATTTGCCCTGCTCAGTTGCTTTGTTCATATTCTTATTTTTTACAAAACATTTTATCTAGAAATTAAAAGAATCATCTCCTATTGCCACCATTAATTGTTGGGTTCTTTTTTTCTTTTTTTTAGCAAGTCTTTTAATCTCTCTGACCCCGTTTCCAAGACTGTAAAATTATGCAACTGTTTTAAATTGTTGTCAATTTATTTCACAACCCCAATATGAGTGGACAATGTTAAGTGGCACTTAAAAGTAGATAGTAGGTTGTATGTACTTTATAGGATTTTCAATTTCTGAAAATCATACTGTGCCTGTTAAGACATTCCTAATGTAACCTTCAGCAAAAGGCTGGATTCATTTTATATTAAGTTAAAATTTTTCCTGTAATATGCTCATACACTTTTTCCATTAAAAGTAAATGCTAAATAATTTGTAAAATGTTTAGCATATTGCAAACCCAGCCAGGAATAAGCTTCATTAAAACAGAACTGTGTAGCTGAAACTGAATATTGCTTAACACTCCTACTATCAAAATATTGACTTAAAAAGCTAATGTCCATTCAATATAAGGACATTTTATTTAACTCAATTCACCTGGGGTCCTCATTGCTACGGCATTTTTCTCCCCTCTAAGAAGATGTCAGGAGAGTTTCAAAGCTACTCTAAAGAAAGAGAATCATCATGCTCAATTATACTGGCCCTATGAATTGAAGGCTGAGACTGCCACTGATATTGTCTTTTCTGTAGAATAAAAGACCTTTTTTTCATTTTTACCTGAGAAGATAGCCTCATGGTTAAAACAAACAAACAACAAACAAATCAAAAAAAGTACAGTACCCAGTTTCTTAGTCAATTTTCTATACCTACATCAGAATACCACAGACTGGGTGATTTATAAATAAAAGATGTTTATTTGCCTCATGGTTCTGGAGGCTGGGAATTTCAAGAAAATGGCACTGGCCTCTAGTATGGGTGATCCCATGGTGAAATGTGGGAGGCAGAAGCTATTGTGCAAGAGAGGGCAAATTCTTGGGCCAAACATATCTTTTTATCAGGATATGTTTTACTCCTGTGATAACTAACTCACTTCCACAATAATAGCATTAATCTCTTCATGAGGGCAGAACCCTCATGACTGAATCATGTAATTTTTTTACATTATTTTTAAGAGATGAGTCTCACCTTGTCACCCAGGCTGGAGTACAGTGGTTTCATCATAGCTCATTGCTGCCTCAAATTTCTGAGCTCAAAGGATCCTCCTGCCTCAGCCTCTCGAGTACCTGGGACTACAGGCATGGATCACCATACCAAGCTAATTTTTTTTTTTTACATTGTATTAGTCAGGGTTCTCTAGAGGGACAGAACTAATTAAAAAATATATATAGAGAGAATAATATATATAATAATGGTATATATATATATGGGAGTTTATTAAGTATTAACTCACACTATCATGAGGTCCCACAATAGGTCATCTGCAGGCTGAGGAGCAAGGAGAGCCACTTTGAGTTCCAAAATTGAAGAACTTGGAGTCTGATGTTTGAGGGCAGGAAGCATCCGGCATGGGAGAAAGATGTAGGCTGGGAAGCTAGTCCAGTCTCTCTTTTCTCATTTTTCTGCCTGCTTATATTCTAGCTGTGCTGGCAACTGATTAGATTGTGCCCACCCAGATTAAGAGTGGGCCTCGCTTTCCCCGCCCACTGACTCAAATGTTAATCTCCTTTGGCAACGCCCTCACAGACACATCCAGGATCAATATTTTGTATTCTTCAATTCAATCAAATTGACACTCAGTATTAACCATCACAAGTCCACCCTTTGTCAACTTGAACCCATACACATCTCCTGAGATTATACATAACCTTCAGGTAAAGAGAATAATAAGGTCATAATTATGTCAAACATAATACAACTATCCTTCGTACAACCAGAAACGCACCAATCCCCAACCCAAATATTATTACCTAACATTAACAATACTTAAATGATGATGTGAAGTCAATAAATCTTATGTCACATGATAAAAAAGAAAAGAAATTAAATGAAGAAGGAAACAAAAGAAGGAGAAAATACTCATGACAGTTACAGTCCTCGTTTCTGCAGCTGGTCATGTGGCCATAGCTGGTATTGATGAGTACCTTCTACTACCCATTCTGTATTCCCTTTGCCTTTAGCAACCACCTCAGCAGGTTGTGATTATTTTTCCTGGTGGAGTGACCCAAACTTTCTTTCTTGAAGGGTCTGGGTCATTTGTAGTCCTGGATTGGGCTTTTGTAGTTTTCTATTGACCTTAATCACAGGGCATGTTAATACTAAGGGACACCCTAAAGGATCTCCTGTATTCCATGCATACTCTTCCTGACCTCCACTGTGGAGTAGTAGACTGATTTCATCTTGATAGTCTAGGTCATTCACACCAGCCAACACTGTTACTCCCTTCTAAGCCTGTTGACTTAAAGGTAGGAGGAGCCCAAAGTCTTAACTTCCAGTCTAATGGAATTGTTGTGTCTCCTGGGGGCAATGTTCCTCCCTCTGGAACTAAGACCTCTAGGCCAGCAGAATGTAATGTCGCAGGAACGGGAAGCAAAAAAATTTGCTAGTGGATCACTAGGGGTGATGGTGAGTGGTGCCACTTCCACTTCCATCCCTTGATTCTGGACCCCACTCAAAACTGGCAGCCTTTTGGGTCACTTGATAAATGTGCCAGAGTAACAAACCCAAATGAGGAATGTGTTGCCTCCAAAATCCAAATAGGCCTCCTAGGCATTGTGCCTTTTTCTTGGTTATAGGAGGGGCCAAATGCAGCAACTTATCCTTCACCTTAGAAGGAATATCTCAACAGACTCCACACCACTGGATCCCTAGAAATTTTACTGAGGTAGAAGGTGCCTGAATTTTAGTGAATCCTGTCTATAAGAGAAACAGTACCATATATTGGATGCTGATTCAGAGCATACATGGCCTTCTGGAGAACTTTTCCCCAGCCCTGCAAAGTATTGTCACATAGTGAGCATTGTAATTGTGGACTTCGAAAGGCCATTCCCCTTTTCTATCTATCCAGCTGCTTCAAGATGATGGGGAACATGGTAAGATCAGTGAATTCCATGAGCGTGAGCCTGTTGCCTCACTTTTTTAACCATGAAGTGAATTCCTTGGTCAGAGGCAATGTTGTGTTGTATACCATGACAGTGGATAAGGCATTCCGTGAGTCCACAGATGGTAGTCTTGGCAGAAGCACTGCATGCAGAATAGGCAAACCCAGTGGGGACAAATCTCTGCCCTTTCCATGATGAAAGAGGTCCAATATAATCAACCTGCCACCAGGTAGTTGGCTGATCACCCAAGGAATGATGCCATATCAAGGGCTCGGTGTTGGTCTCTGCCACTGGCAAATTGGGCACTCAGCAGTGGTCATAGCCAGGTCAGCCTTGGTAAGTGTTGACCATGTTGCTGAGCCCATGCGTAACCACCATTCCTGCCACCATGGCCACATTGTTCATGGGCCCATTGGGCAATAACAGGGGTGGCTGGGGAAAGAGGCCGAGTGATGTCCAGAGGACGGGTCATCTTATCCATTTGATTATCAAAATCCTCCTCTGCTGAGGTCATCCGGTGGTGAGCACTCACATAAGATATTAATATCTTCACAGTTTTTGACACTCAGGGAAGTCCACCAACATACCTCTTCCCCAAATTTCTTTGTCACCAGTGTTCCAGTCATGCTTCTTCCAAGTCCCTGACCATTCAGCCAAACCATTGGCTACAGCCCATGAATCAGTATATAATTAGACATCTGGCCATTTCCCCTTCCATGCAAAGTATATAACCAGGTGCACTGCTCGAAGTTCTGCCCTCTGGGAAGATTTCCCTTCACTGCTATCCTTCAAGGATGTCCTAGAAAGGGGCTATCATGCTGCAGCTGTCCACTTTAGGGTGGTGCCTGCATATCATGCAGAACCATCTGTGAAGCAAGCCCTAGTCTTTTCTTCCTCTGTCAACTGATCATAGGGAACTCCCCATGAGGCCATCAGTGCAGGCGAGGGGAGAGAAGGCAGGGTGGCAGGAGTGGAGACCATGGCCATTTGAGAAACTTCTTCATGTAACTTACTTGTGCCTTCAGGACCTGCTCAAGCCCAATCACATATATACCACTTCCATTTGATGATGGAATGCTGCTATACATAACCCATTTTATGGCTTGATGGGTTAGAAAGCACCCAGTTCATGATAAGCAGTTCAGTTCACAGGGTAACATGATGACCCATGGTCAAACATTCAGTTTCCACCAAAGTGCAGTAACAGGCCAAGAGTTGTCTCTCAAAAGGAGATTAGTTATCTGCAGAAGATGGCAGGGCCTTGCTCCAAAATCCTAGAGGCCTCCACTGTGATTTACCTATGAGGTCCTGCCAAAGGCTCCAAACAGCATCCCTATCTGCCACTGACATCTCAAGCACCATTGGATCTGCTGGCTCGTATGGACCAAGTGGCAGAGGAGTTTGCACAGCAGCCTGGACCTGTTGCAGAACCTTCTCCTATTCTGGACCCCACTCAAAACTGTCGGCCTTTCAGGTCACTTGCTAAATGTGCCAGAGTAACACACCCAAACGAGGAATATGTTGCCTCCAAAATCCAAATAGGCCCACTAGGCATTGTGCCTCTTTCTTAGTTGTAGGAGGGGCCAAATGCAGCAACTTATCCTTCACCTTAGAAGGAATATCTCAACAGACCCCACACCAATAGGCCCCTAGAAATTTTACTGAGGTAGAAGGTCCCTGAATTTTAGTCATATTTATTTCCCATCCTCTGGCACCCAAATGTCTCACCAATAAGTCCAGTGTGTTTGCTACTTCTTGCTCACTGGATCCAATCAGCATAATGTCATCAATGTAATGGACCAGTGTGATATCTTGTGGAAGCAAAAAGCAATTGCAGTCTCTCCGAATAAGATTATGACACAAAGCTGGAGAGTTGATACACCCCTGAGGTAGGACAGTAAAGGAGTATTGCTGTCCTTGCCAGCTGAAGGCAAACTGCTTCTGGTGGGCCTTATGGACATAAATGGAGAAATAGGCATTTGCCAAGTCAATGGCTACATACCAGGTACCAGATGTTCTTTGGTTCTCCACATGTGGTCAAAGCTACTATGTATAGAGTCACTAAACTTCTTGCCTCTCACGAGGGATGAATCAGGATAAATCAAATGCATTTATTTTGCATAACTCTCTAAACAGTTCATGCCAAGGACTATCAGTGTTCTCCATACTATTAGAAGAAGAGTCCTTAGTATTTTGAGGTCTAATCATATTAAGCAGCCAACTCCAGAAACTCCAAAACCAATGAAAGAACTCCATCCTTAATACTCTGCTCCTCTAGAACCACTCCTGCTACCAAAATCTGTATTAATCAGGGTTCTCTAGAGGGACAGAACTAATTGAATATATGTATATAGATACACACACACACTCATATATATCATATATTAATATATATCATATATATATATATAAAGGGGAGTTTATTAAATATTAACTCATGATCACAAGGTCCCACAATAGGTCATCTGCAGACTGAGGAGCAAGGAGAGCCAGTTTGAGTTCCAAAACTGAAGAACTTGGAGTCTGATGTTCAAGGGCAGGAGGCATCCAGCATGGGAGAAAGATGTAGGCCTGGAGGCTAGGCCAGTCTCTCTTTTCACATTTTTCTGCCTACTTCATATTCTAGCTGTCATGGCAACTGATTAGACTGTGCCCATCCAGATTAACGGTGGGTCTGTCTTTCCCCGCCTACGGACTCAAATGTTAATCTCCTTTGGCAACACCCTCACAGACACATCCAGGATCACTACTTTGTATTCTTCAATTCAATCAAGTTGACACTCGATAATAACCATCACATACATTTTCATTTTTTGTAGAGATGGGGTCCTACTGGGTGGTCTAAAACTCCTAGGCTCAAGTGATCTCCTGCCTTGCTTTCCCAAAGTGTTGGGAATGCAGACATAAGCCATCACACCCAGCCAATGACTTAATCATTTCTTAAAGGTCCCAGCTCTCAACACTGTTAAAATGCCAAATAAATTTCAGCATGCGTTTTGGAGGGGACATTCAAACCATAGCACCCAGCCTCCCTGCCATTTTAATCTGCCTAGTCAATGAAATATAAGCAGAACGGCCGGGCGTGGTGGCTCACGCCTGTAATCCCAGCACTTTGGGAGGCCGAGGCTGGCGGATCACGAGGTCAGGAGATCGAGACAGTCCTGGCTAACACGGTGAAACCCCGTCTCTACCAAAAATACAAAAAAAAAATTAGCCAGGCGTGGTGGTGGGCGCCTGTAGTCCCAGCTACGCGGGAGGCTGAGGCAGGAGAATGGCGTGAACCCAGGTAGCTGAGATCACGCCACTGCACTCCAGCTTGGGCGAGAGAGAGAGACTCCGTCTCAAAAAAAAAAAAAAAAAAAAGAAATATAAGCCGAAGTTGTGTATGTGACTTTCAGGACATATTCTTAAGAAAAGGGAGAAAGTTCTCTTTCTTTTATTTTTCACTGCTTGCTGGAATGAAGATCGGCAACCTATAGCTGGGTCAGTCATCTTGGGGCCTGAATTGGAGGTCATGCATGATAGAGCCAATAAAAGAAAAGGAATCTATACCCCTGATGCAGTGGAATATCATACAAGCTGTGGGCCATCTTTCTTCAGATTGTAGATGAAAGACAATATGATTTGGGCTTTTCTGCCAAATTTAATCCTATATATCTTTAATGTGTTTGTGTGCGTGTGTGTGCATCTAGTGCCAAGTAACATCTAAAAAAGTTCCTGTATTATAATATGTAATGTGTTGCAAGAACACTATCAGGTAGAAAAATATCATAAAAAATGTAACAACTGAGCTTAAAGAGGCCAACTCTAACAAGTAGAAGCCCTGGACCTTCCCTGTCACTATGTCCTTATCTTCCTCTCATTTATATTATATAAGATATTTATTAGTTTATATTATCATCTTCTTCTCACTCAAATGTATGGCCAGAGACTTTTACAGCTATATTCCCAGGACCTAAAACTTGGCTTGGAATATTATTTGTTGAACATATGAATAGACGACTCCATACCCATCTCCAAACCACAAAATTATACTGCTATCCACTGTTTTATCTTTCATAACCAATTCTATATGGATTACAACTGTGTGCATTACAATCAATTCTGTATGGATTACAACCACATGTATTTTACATAGTCTAGCATTTTTGATTATAAAATAAATGCTTAGATATTACATAATTCAGAGAAATGTATAAAGAGAGATAAGCTCAAGTTTATACTTTGTTATTTGATTTAGCGGACTGACTTTTATTCTCAAATTTATAAGAAGTTTAATATTTTCTGACTTCCATAAATTCTAATGCAAGAACATAATTAATTTTCAGTATTAGCATAATGAATTTGTAGGAAATCAAATAAGGTTACTGTAACCTCACTTTGAACAGTACAGCATTCGAAAAAACATCAAAACTCGTTTTTGTTGCTTATTTGCTGTGAAACATGTTTTATGCTGGCCTTTTCTAATATTGCCCTCTAATTAGCTTTCCTGAATTTGTGAAAACATAAATCACACAGAACTACATTTTAAAAAATTAAAATGGATACACAAGTTCAATTAGCCTGAAATAGGAGAAACACAAGACTGTTTAAGAGTATTTCAGACCACACTATCAAGTTCCCATTTTATGTGGAGCACTGAATGTTTTTAAAGATGACCCAACAAAAGAGCTAATTTACACAATTTTCAAAAAGATTTTAAGGTTAAAGATGATTATTCGTTGTATTTTTTCCATAAAAGTGTTATTTTAAAAGACAAAAAAAAAAAGGATCCCCAGCAGAAACTGAAACATGACCTTTTCTTTTATTCCTCCAGACATTCATCAAATTGCACCGCTTGATTGTCCTGTTCCTTCCTTGATTTGGTAGGCAGAATATTTGAAATATTTAATTGGCCAGTTATTCCTATCTAAAACCCCATTGCAGACAATGAAGCTACTGGTTTGGTAACAAAACTTAATGTGTTAGAAAAGAGGAATGGGCAGTGTTTGATTAAGGGTCTTTGCATGTAACCTTTATCAGCAAGTCAGAACCAGCTTTTTATCTTGTTTATTGCAGAACTTTCTCAATCTGTGGGCCTGTGATACCTCTTTTCAGCAGTAGAAAGGTGATAGGAGGTAGCAGACATTATTTTAGTTTAAAGTGGATAAAGAGGAGTGATAGGAAAAAATATTATCTTTTGTAACGAAGCTGATGCATAGCTTGACAAGTGTTCCTGTAATATGATCCCATAATGTTTCAGTTTAGCCCACAAATCTAATGAGATACATTAGTGCAGCTATAGATGAGGTATTCATTTTATAAAGACATCACTTTATTTTGTGAAGACTGTGAATACTTAGCGCAAAATTAAAGTGCATGCACATGAACAAATTCAAGTACTTGTTCATATCTCACTCTCCCCACTTGGCTTCAGAAATCTTTCAAATGAATGTAATTTTCTTCCCTGTAAATTCTAGGAATAAGAACATTCAACAAATAGGAGAATTAGTTTGCACTTCACTCTCACATTATATTTACCTTAAGGGTAACCTACCTATTTCGCTGGTTCCAAAGGTGCTTTGTTCCAAAAATCACAAATGTAAAGAGAAAACTGGTATGTGCATTGCTTCAGTAAACCATGACTGGCAATCATGAAATAACTTTTGCTTGATTCAGGATTATTCCTGTGTTTTAATTTTAGAAATTAATATTTGCTATACATTGGCTTTTGGGTAAGGAAATTCTCATGGAGAACATTCTCTTGCTATATAGCATAGTCCCATGGGTTTCCTGACATTTTGAAAACTATTTTTCCATATTTATCACAGGCTTTATTTAGACCATCTCTAGCAGAAGTACAGACAGTACAACATGAGTTTTACTTGATACACTCCTGGCTCCTTCCTCCTACTTCTATTTTTTCATATCTATTTTTGTTTAATATTATTTTTATCTTTTATTGTACATGTTCAAATGCCACCTTTAATCTTTCTGTAACTGGAAGGGTAAAGCTAGATTAGATAGATGGATCAATAAATAGATTGATAGAATGTGATACAGCATTTACTATTTTACTATATTCCAAGTTTGTACCTCCTTTGCTCAACGAACCCTCATTTACCACCCAATATGTTCAAAGTTATATATTGTGATTCCAAATAGAATAATATGGTCTCTGATGTTAAGGACCTAAAAATTGAGTAGGGGAGAAAGTGACCTCAATAACTAACCACTATACAATATGCTATTTATAAATGACATATAAAAATAGCTATCAGAACACAAGCAGCCCTGAGCATCCCTGGGTGTAAAATATTAAGGAAAGTTTTACAGAGAAGAGGGTATTTGACCTGAACTGGAGAAGAATATCCCATGCAGGGGTAGAGGAGAGGAACAAACTGCATTAGCAAAGGCACACAGTGATGGACAGGAATATGCACGAGGAATTTGAAAACTCTTTAGTTCCCTTTTTGTTACAATTGTCCGTTGGAAGTGGTGTCAGCTGGGTGTGGTGCTGCCCTGAGGCATCAGCTTAGTAATACATGACTATATGAGGTACCTGATATGGCTTTTCAGCAGCCCTTGAGTATTGTAGTCAGTGCTGCTTGACCCACTGTAGAGTTAAAGCATCCTCTGTCTCTGCTGATTCAGGTCTATTTTATTTTTCTAGCAGGCAAAACAGACTGCAAAACATTTGGGGGACAGGTACTATATTCAAGAGCTATGTTTTATTAATAGAAGAAATTTCTAGCAAAGATCAACCAAGAAAGTGACTAAAACAACAACCAGACTGGTGATTTTAGCTGTAAAGACTAGATCCCCCAAATCTACTTAGGTTTAAAATTACTGTGAGCAGAGTCTTGTTGGACTGTGGATAAGTGCCTTTGAAGCATGCTGGGTATCAGGAGGGAATAAGAAGCTTTCTAGCCCTAAAAGAAATCCCCCACAATTGCCCATGTCTCAGTTTCTATCAGGTTGGTGCAAACGTAATTGTGGTTTTTACCATTAAAAGTAATGGCAAAAACCACAATTACGTTTGCACCAACCTAATTTTAAAAAGCTCAAATTCTTAAAAGAAAATACGTCTTCCTAAAATATACTTTTTAAGTTACAAACTGAAAAAGTAGGGAAACCTGGGATCAGAGCTAACATCATCTAGTGAGGAACAAGACCTACGCATAGCATATACTTCCTGATACGATATTCCAAGAAAGGCATAACATCACTATCCATCTACTCTTGCGAAAACACATGCCGACCTAAATCGAGGGACATTCCACAAAATAAGTGGTAAATACTCTTCAAAATTGTAAAAGTCATGAAAGACAAAGACTGAGAACTGTCCCAGATTGGACATTGAGGAGATAACATGGCAATGCAGTACAGAACCTTGCAGTAGATGCAGTGTCACAAAAAGGACATTAGAGATACGATTGGATTTTGAAGGTTTAAAGATTAGTTAATAGTATGTGCTAATTTTAACTTTATAACATTAATTATACTAAGGTTATGCCAAATTAGCATAGAAGAAGAGCTGAGTGAAGGGGATATCTGTGTACTATTTTTACATTTTATGTCTAAAATTTTTTCAAAATAAAATGTTAAAAAGAAAATATATGTTCTAGTTCCCATTTTTTTCTTAGTTGTAGCTTTATAAAAGAAAGAAAAGATGACAAAATGAACAGAAACGTGTGTGTGTGTGTGTATGTAGATAGATGTAGATAGATATATCTCTATAGATAATTCAGTCCTTTTATGAAATATCCATTGCTTTCAAAAGTGAAGTGTTTTCAGGAAAATATTAACTAAACTCAACATTTTTTGCTTGAATAAAGAATTATAAGACCTATAAGAGATATAATGTAGCCTATCCCACAATTCTCATTAGAGACATTTCAAAGACTTCAGGGACAGGTTAAAAAAAAAAACAAATCAGCCAAAGCCTATTAGTTGTGGCTTTGTCCATTCTCTCACAATAATATTCTTACAGCTGACTTAAAGATCTCCTCCCTTGGTTAAAACCAAATTTCTCTGGCTTGTTAGAGGAGGAGAAGAGTGGGTGGTTGTCTTCCACACAATGAAATAAATTTCTTAGGCCCTAATAATCCTCAAACTGGATGTTGCTAACTCCTTTAATTCTTTTCCACAGCTGACATAGATAGTTAATATAAATTCAAATCTCCTATCTACCTTGACTACTTTCTAGGACACAAAGATGGTTTTTCGTCTTCCATTGGGATAGGAGATTATAATCTAAATAAGTGTATATCCTACACAGCATATTTTTTGGCTGCTACTAAATACTGACTTTATTTTAAATATTATAATGGTTTTGGTGGCAGAGTATCATTTTCACCTTCCCAAAATCCTAGTAATTGCCTGAAAATAGGTAGGCACTTTATTTATTAAGTGGATGGATGGATGAAAAGCTCTAGGCTAAAGAATGTACTTGATTGAAAGACCCTGACAGGTCTAAACAGAACTACTTTCCATCTCTAAAGACTATTGCTTGGGGCCACTTGCATTTGAATACCTAGAATTAGTGAGAAAATTTACCTAAGACTGATTTAGGATCAAGGTTTCTATCAAAAAGCTAAGTAATGTAATTTGAAGGGCTTTTAACACCTTGTTAAGGGAAAAGTTACCTACAGGGCCTGGTTGGGGTTATCAGAGGGTACTCCTGTTGCCATGGGCCCAGGAGAAAGGAAGCACAAATGTAAGTAAGGCTGAACTAAACACTGAGCAACACCCACAGGTAAAACTAGGAGCGTGAAAAAGTCCCGAACCACAGAATCCACTGTGAGTGACCTGAGGAGGGAGAGAACACTGGGCTATCTCCAGAGCAAAGCCATTCCAAGAACACAGAAAATGAAGCCCCATGGGTTCAGTTCCAGAGAAACAGAAAAATAGCCTAGAGAGCTCTGGAAAATCTCCAAGGCAGAAAGAATCGGCTTGGACAGAATAACCAGAAAGAGGCTGACCATTGGTTGTAGAGTGACAGTGATTAGCTTTCAGGGACATGGGGTCCCAGTGGTGTTGTTGTTTATTTTAAATGGTGGTCTTCAGTGGAATGATGAAATAATCTGTCAATCTGGATAAAGAGAGGAACTGCATGCATTCAGGTTTGTAGATGAAGAGGGCACAGAGCTGCCCACACAACTCTCACTCCTGAATGCTGTCCTACCTGCAACCTGTCTTGTCCAGAAACCGGGAAGGGGCTTATTGAGGAAAAAGGGAAAAGACACTTAGGAGGCATGATTCTTATTCTTGAAGCAATAGGGGTATATAAATCATCATGTTTCCTTTCAGCCACGCTGGAGCAAGTCCAGCTGAATGAATGTGAGAAAAGGGACCTTCAGTTTCTTTGAGTCCTGAGTGGGTGGCGCAGATGCCTCACCCAAAAGAGTCTTAAATAAAGGTGAATCTGGAGACAAGAAAATGTGGTCCTTTTTAATAGTCGGTCATTTGGAGGCTGAGCTGAGGTCTTGGCAGCAGTCACCAAGAAGCAGAGAGTTCTTATCAGTACTTGTACTGAAGGAAAGGTCTGAGATACTGCCCTTTTTACCGCAAGCCTCTAAGATAAATCTGTATAATGATTTCAAATAAAACTTGTATGGGAGAAAAAAAAAGATTTTTATGATGTGATAGGCAACATAGAATAAAACTGGCAAAACCTGGCCTTGAGCATCTGCTTTTCTGCCCCTTATTTCTGAGTGTTGCAGTCATAAATTATCTATAGTTCAGTAACATGGCTGGTAAGTAAGGCTGCGTGATATAGCAAGAATGCAGTGCTCTGTTCAAGGTGGCCTGGCTGCAAGGAAAGGAAGCAGGGTGTCGCCCAGCCCCATGGGCTGCAGCACATCTCAACTCTGGTTGGGCAGGGACTTAGATTTACCTGAAAGATGCCATGGGAGATTAATAATTTGATGTAAGCATGTTCTCTCCTTTGTGCTATAGGATGATTAAAAACCCTGATTTGCTTCTCTTCACAGCCCCTTTGGCAGTCAGATTGAAGAGCCTTCTGTCCTTGAGTCCTCCCTGACGTAGATCTGAGAGTGAGATGTGAACTGGACAGAATTAACAGTAATGTAACTATAGCATTTTTCCCCAGCTTTTTAGATAGACAGGTATTCAGTTTTAAAAAAAACTAAATGAGTATGATATAGGTGATGAGGAGCTCACCTTACTCTTAAATAAGGATGCAAGGCTCTCATATCTGGGAGGTCTTGAGATATACATCTTTTTGCATATAACATTAACATATTCTGGTGAACATGTAAAAGCCTTAACTCCAGCTGACAAAAAAAAAAAAAAAAAGAAGAAGTCAAAACCTTTCAAGCCTGCCTTACATTGCAAAAAAAGACAAAAAAAGAAGTAGTTCTTATATTAATATGAAACCTTTCCTCCAAAGTGGTCTATAAGTATGTACAATTGAATATGTTGAACCCATTAACGTCAGGACTGATTCTGGTACCAAAAGGAGCTACTCACATTTTAAATAACAGTCCAATCTTAGACTCTATTAGTAAAATTTTTCCATCTATAATGTCCCCCTCACATCATAATTTTATATAAACCGTAGCCCTTGGCAGATTCTGTCCAGTGTGGATATATAAATAGGAATCACTTCAGCCTGTACTTTGGCACTCTGGGAAGAGGGAGAAGAAAAGAGAAGGTGCATAAATGTGAACAATAGTATTTTCTATATTGTCATGTAAGATATGAAAGAAAACCTAATTATTAGGGATACTAATAGGATAAGTTACTTTAATGACATCTGCATTAACAGCCTAAGAGAAATCACACCTAACTACTGTAATATACCCAGCAGACTGAAAAAGTAAGTTCTTCTTGTTCCTGTTCTTTGTGCTTGACTTTCTATAGAGAATCTGTTTGTTTTTATAGGAGGCTTTGTTCTGCAAGTCTGGTAGCAAAATGAGCCTAATTAGGTAAAGATACCTTAGGAAGGGAATGAACGTTGTAGTCAGTAGACAAAATCAGAGCCAATGAGAATTTATGGGGTCATACACAATGGATTTTCTGTACAACAACTGAGTTCTTAAATATTTTCTCAAAAACTGCATTTATTTCATGGAATATCATCACTTTCACTTGGACCTGCCATAAATTTCTGTCAGTATTTCTCTCATTTGTAAAAAGGTACAGAAGCCACTTTAGTAATATAAAACTACTGCTCCACAATGTAGTTACTGTACTTCCCTTCCTAGGGCTGTTCTTTAAATCTCAGTCTGTCTCTTGGAGTGGCCACAGTTAAACTCTAGGACATTGAAAATATATAGGATAGCTTAAGTTAGTGAAATTTGAACATAGGTAGTTTGTTCCTTTATCTTGAAATTGCAAAGAAGAAAATTGTGCTGTTAGTAAAGTAAATTTTATGTGCTACCCTGAGAATAAACAATCTTTGTACCGGTCTTTCTCAATGTTTCTTCACTAGGAAGAGTTTGGAATTCCTAGGGTTTTCTGTGTATCCTAGATAGTTGGCTACAAAAATTGGTTGTTTATATCCTGGAACATTGTATTGATGCCTGATTCTTTTTGGAGAACTTGGCGTCCTCTTCTCCAGATGAACTTTATATCAGTAACAGTCACCATATGACAACCATTCTTCATAAAACCAATCAACTAAATATGCTAGACATTTCTATGCTTTAACTTAAAAATACACACACACACACACATATATATATATATATACGTGTGTGTGTATATAGGTATATATGTGTGTGTACATATACACATGTGTATATATTCTTGGCTGAGCTGAAGGACACAAGGAACACAACTAGAGTTTTCAACTTTGCTAAATCTTTGCTAAAAGATTATGTAACTCACAGGTAAATGTGCATGGTGTCCTTGGTTTTATGACTGAATCAGTAAGCAAAATTTAAAGTAGTGGTTGAACTACTTCAATATCTATGTGGATTATTAATGCTCACATCTTAGAGAAACCTGAGCTATGCATTCTTATCACCAAGAAATCAGTGTCAAAATTCCCTTACATTTTACATCCTTTATCTTAAATAATAATATAAACTATATTGTGCTATATGTGTAATGTACATTATAGTAATGGGTCTGCAGTAGTCAGAAATGAGTTATAAAGACAGGAGAAGCAGCCTGGGTTTTATATTAGTGATGCTATATTAATTATGACAGAGAAGGCTTTTCCATTATAAGCCTCATTTTTAAGATGCTTGAAGCTTTCCCACAGGAATTTTTCTCATGACAGTTTTTTTTTCTTCTTCTTTTGCCTAGTAATGAAAATAAGGATATTGTTTTTTAATGTTTTTGGGAGATTTTATCTGAGAATAAAAGTTTTTTTCTGTCCATTAGACCATTTTTTTAGGTACTTTGCTTTCTGAAATCTCAAAACAAATAGCTTTTTAATGACCTTTTCAAACTTGTCTCCAATGAAGAGGTTTAGTACCTTTGGTGTATTAGGCAAAGCTTGATTTGCAAATAATTAAATTACAAGCATTATCCAATACTTCTTCTGCAAATTGGTGTGTCTCCAAATAGCAGTTAGCTACTGTACCTTGCAAATAAGGAGAACTTACAATTACTTGGTCAGTTACTAAAAATTAGCCACTCCTGGATTATGACCGTTATGCGTACAGTTTCTGTGCGTACCAAAAAAGAAACCAGAGCTGAAAGTAGTCATTGTACTCTGATGTGGTACATTAGAATACAAGTGAACTTTCCTAACAAAGGAGAGAGCAGTAGCAGGCTGAAACTGTGGCCTGTATGATCTATTGTTATTTAAAATCTCACTAAGATAGAATCACCTCATTCTCTGAGCTCAACAGATTGAGATCCACTCAGGAGACACACAGTTGAGATCCAAAACAGGAAAGGCCTTAACTGCTCATTAAAATGTTAATTACGCCATTGAGGGTTCAGCGCTGCCCTTCAAGAAATTTCAAACCACTTCCCTTATTAACATATTAAGAAGTAATAGTTCAAAGGAGTAACAGCATGATAGGAAGATAGAGTATATATTTATTTAAATACATGGCAATGCATATTTCTCAAGCTTTTTGAGAAATGGAATGATGCATTCTTCCCCTTTATCACTAAATCACTATCCACACCCCTTTATCACTAAATCGCTATCCACACCCCTACAATTTCTGATTGGGTTATAGGTTTCAGATTTCTTAATTGGGGTTGTCGGTGGACAAGCTGTATATTTGTCTCCACACCACACTTGAGCAAAGGGACTATGTTTGTCTTCTAATCTATGCAATCCCAGTGTGTAGTACTGTCCATAGCACAAAAGAGGCACTAAAACATTTATATAAATTTTCAAATGTATGAGGTTAAAGCAAAATTTCCTATTCTTTAAATTATGATAGTCATTATTTTAGGCTGTCTAAATCAGCATCATAAAAGCCTTAATTTTATCTACCCATACGTTCATAAAAGAATATTGCCCTTTCAGATCTTTTATTGGAATTTAAATATCAACTTGCACTGTATTTAGGAAATGCCATACTACGAAATTCATTTAAAGACACTCCTTCCTCTTTGTTATCCTTTCTGCATGTGCTGTTATTGAGGAAGTAAGCACAGACTTCGATTGCTTTTCCACTGCTACTCTCTGGTGTAGTTGCCATGCAGCTAAAACAGTGAGTAGTCTGGCAAATGACTGGCTGGCCAGGTGGGTGATACAGGGTGTTCTGGAACCTTAGGACAGTGCTTCCTCTGTGAACGCTTGTCAACTGAAGCAGCTACTCTTCCCTCATTTACCTAACATCTTATTGTTTTATAGGCAGTGTGTAATTCATGGCCTCTTACAAAAGAGGTTCATCTTCATATTTCCCCAAAGCCAGAAGTTTATAGAAATTACTAGTTTTGTGGAATTTCGTATATGGTTCTTTTTAACTATACTTCTCAGGGCACTTATTTTAAATACTCATAATTTTGAAAGAAGGTGTTCTGAGTGGAAGGTTTCCACTGATAATTTCTTGGTAATGGTAGTGTTTAGAAGATAGGAAGATTACATTCTTTGCATTTCATGCCAGAATATATGAATTCTTCCCTTTGGTAGCATATAATTTTTCTGTTCATATTTTACTGGCCACCCATGACTTAATATGTGGTTTAGCTGATCCCAAAAGATTTGGTTATCCAGAGTTCCATTTAAACTTCTTAAAATCTTAACAGTAAGAAAAAAAGAAATTCATGGTGAAAATCAATTCATTAAATTTCTTTATTTCTTCATGAAATACATTAATTATTTTATTTCTCTTAAATTTGAGTCTTCCAAATCTGGGCTCAGGTATTCTCCTCTCAAACCTGGAAATGTTATGGTGCCAACATAAGAGGGATAATCCTTGATGGATAATCTTGTTCATGTCACTTAACCCCTCTGACATGGCTTTCTTGTCAAAAATAATTGTACATGTGATCATCGTGATAATATGTTGTATTTATATAGAACTTTCAATTTGTAGAGAAATTATTTTTATCCCTACTAATAATGCCTTGTCCATACAACCACTAAATAAATAATTGTCCGGGATATTCATTATCTTGACTTTTATCAACACGATATTCCTATAAAGTGGATAGAGCATGAAACTGGCTAATTTTATAAATGAGCACACTGGATCCCAGGTTAAGCTGGTGATGTCCTGATGACAGTACTCTGGTTGTGTAGAAGCCAAGTTTCTTATTATCACATCTGGAATTTAAAAGTAAAATTCAACTTAAAGATTATATGCAGGACAAAGTTGTTTATTTCATAGATCATATAGATCATGTAAAAAGGTGGAAAAATGGCAAGCTTTTTGAAAATGATCACAAATAAATCTAAAGTAATTTCAATTAGAGGGAAAAAACATTGAAGAGAAAATATTATCTAATATTTATTGAAGCCATTATTTCAAATTTTGATTTGGTGAATGTACTTATTTTTATTATTGAGTAGGTACAAAACATTTTCAGCTGGCTTTTATTGAATGAGCTTTTTCACTTTGAACACTGCAATGCTGAAATATTGATTTTTAAAAAAGAATTCAATAGTTTCAAATGAGTGATATTGGGATTGTTGCAAAATTAATATTAGTTTAGTATATATATGATTATGAACCACTTAGTTTAAGGTGAACAGATTATTTTCCTAGTTTACATTTTAATTGAATCCAGTTTTTCATATTTCTTTATTTCATTTAAAAGTGCTTACATATAGTAATATTTCATGCAGCCACTCCACCCATCTCTATTTTCTCTCTACTACTAATATTTGAGTTCCCAACTTGCACATAGTACACTAAGGAAGTTAAAAAAGAAACATGGCTCTAATACTGAGGACTCCCATTTTCAAAATATTCAAAAGAATATCGTTTCACTCAAATAGTTGTCTATATAAATGTCCAGTGAACCCTTATTTTTGCATTTTGTATGTAAGCAATGATGAATCATAATTTTGAAGTATGATTAACTCAAGAGTTAAAATTTCTGTTTTTTGAAACTAAAGACTCTGATATCAAAATCACATATTCCTGGCCCCATTCCAGAACTAATGAAGCAGAATTTTTAGTGAATTAAGCTTAACCCTTAATTGATATCTCAGTTTGATGTCTCAACAGTTATTTTTAAGCACTCTCCTTCCATTTTGGGGTAGCCTTGCAGGCAGGTGCTCAGATTTTTAACTTAGAAAGCAAGCTGACCCATGATCCCATGCCAAAAGCATGACTCAGTCAGGTATAGCTAAGCCACACCATAATTATAATTTCAAAAGTAAAGAAAGGAAAAAAAGGTGTAAAATATAAATAGCTGCCTGTGTTAGTTTGGTATTATTTTACATAATTTTTTTGAATCTCTCTCTCTTTTTTTTTTTTTTTTTTGGCAGAGTCTCACTTTGTCACTCAGGGGCTGGTATGCAGAGGCATGACCTCAGCTTACTGCACCCTTGACCTCCCGGATTCAAACGATCTTTCTGCATTAACCTCAAAAGTAGTTGGGAGTACAGGCAGGCACCACCATGCCCAGCTAATTTTTGTATTTTTAGTAGAGTCAGGATTTCACTATGTTGCCCAGGCTGGTCTCGAACTCCTTGCCTCAAGTAATCTGTCCACCGCAGCCTCCCAAAGTGTTAGGATTACAGGTGTGAGCCATTGCACTTGGCCTTTTCTTTTGAATCTCAAAAGAATTTTTTTTTTTCAGATTGCAGAAGTAATATAGTTACACTGGAAAAATGGAGAAGTATAAAAAAATAACAGAGCAAACAATAATACCTATAATTTGTCACCCTGAGATAATTACTCTTAATTATTTTTTCAATATATATTTCGTGTTTTTTCATGTGTATTTTTCTAAATGTATCATATTTGAGATTAATCATTTTTAAAAGGTTTGTGAAGTAAAAGCCATTAGAGTCAGGAAGTGAGCTAGTTGATATTAAATTGGTGAGATCTTGGATGCACTATGTTATAAATTTTACAATGGTCCGGTCAAATCTCTGGAGTGGCTTTTTGTCCAGATCACTTGAAAACTAGTGTAGAAAGTAACATATGTTTAAATGTGCTCTATTTTAGTTAAATAATTGTGCTTTTTCAAGGTTGTGCATCTCAACTGTTGCAAATTATATTAGGCGAAAAATTGGTTCCTAGCCCAGATAAACAGTTTTTTTGAGGAAAAAATATACAAACAGAATGAATTATTTTATGGCTTTTAGATTAACAAATGATCAATGTTCGAGGCATTTTAAAGTATTTTGAAAAGAAATGAAAGAAAAAATAATTTAGGATCTTCCCCTACCTACACCCAAGAACAACCTTGGAAATCTTTCTTAATCTAGTTACATACAGAACTAAAATGTATTTTGTTGTTTTATTAAACACATCACATATAATTGATCCATGAACTAATGTATATAGCAGTACTCTTCTTCAGTTTTATTCAAATTTCCATTTCTATTCCATCAAATTGTCTGTTTTTTAAAATGTCTGCCGTTTTTTAATGGCTGAAGCAAATGTTTTGAAATTTTCTGAGAAAAAATACTTAAAATTACATAAATTAAACTTTATTCTTGGATTTTCTTCCATCTCATTGAGAGCAATAATGATTTTCCCCTTGCAATTTCAATAGAAGATACTTTCTGTCTTTCCTTCCTTTTAATATTAACACTCTCATCATTATTCTGAGTCAAATTATAAGATTATTTTCTCATCATCACTACATCCTGTCATGATCTCTGTCTCCTGGACTGTTTTGATCTGCATTGTAACCTGTTGGGAGATTGATCTCCGCCTCAAATTAAAAGCATACTTGACAAAAATATAATTTTTTGTGCTATCTGACTTGCATTCAGTCTTTTGACTTTTGTTGATAAACTCTTTGATATCGCAAGGTTTCTTTTTTTAACTTCTAGCAATCTAATTTATATCTGATGCCTCTGCTAAAATTATTCTTCCTAAGGCTCTTAATGGCTCAATGGCCTCCTCCATGCCCACCATGACCATCTCAAGCTTCATTATTTTTATTTTCTTATTTGACCTTTGATCAATCACTTTTTAGTGAAATTCTCTCCACTTATTTTCTGTGAGATATTAATTCCTAGTTTTCTTTCACCATTTCTGAGTACTCTTCCTGTATGTTCCTAACTTTGGCTGTGCTCTCTCACTGTGTCTAGTCCTCACTGAGAGAACAGGGTAAAGGGAATCTGCTTTGGAGTCATACTTGAGCTCATTTCCTGGCACAACCCTTTGCCGGGTAGATGTCCTTAGGAAAGTCACAACCTGTGGGCTCCATTTATTTATTTTAAACATAAAATAACACCACCAAAGATAGGCAGTCCAGGACTTGCATGGCTATATTACAGAAATTGAGATATCCAGGCAACTTTTGCCTCCAGGCTGTTTCATCTGTAAGGTCCTCAAGATCCTGGATGGATCCGGGAGCTTAATTTATCTCCATTTTCCTATAGAGGAAATAACAATAATATTTACCTTGGTATTTAGTGTAAGAAATTTTTTGAAGTGTGTTATTCACCAGAACACCTAACACTGACTGGACCCTGAATAAATGTTAGCTATTTTCACTAGTGTGATGATGATTTGCCTGTTGACTAATTAATGATGGCAGGTAGCATATTTTAACCTTTAATTATTAATAAATCATGCTGTAAGGATACTTATACATATTTATAACCCAGTAGATTGGCTTCCTTAATGTTATTTCTTACCATACTCCTTTCTACTCTCACTATTTCCAATTTAAAACAACAACAAAAAAAGATGTTACTGGCAATAAAACTGGTGCTACCATTCTTGTAAATAATGTTCATGACCTCAAGAGTGACATATTCTTGGTTTTAATGTGTATTTTATGACACAACAGCAGTGACACTACACCTGTGAGATAATTTCCAGTGAAGCTCTCGAGCTCTGAAAAGTGGCCAAGTAGAAATCTAATATGTCTACACAATAACCTAGCACAGCACCTGCATCATATTTAATGATGAATAAATATTTGTTGAATAAATGAATGAATGAATGATGTAGGAAACTCCAACTACATCAAATCAAAATCTTTAACAGGTATTCATTCAACCAATATTTATTAAGCACCTACTATGTGTCAAGCAGTGTGTTAGAATCAGGTAGTACCAAAGTGAACATAACAATATACCTGTCCTCATGATATGTACATTCTAGTGAGCAAAGATGGGCAAAAATCAAATGGGAAAGTATATAATACATCAGCTGTGATAGGTGCAATGGGCAACAACAGATCAGAGTAAGGGCAAAGGACACTTGGAAAGTGCTTGTATTGTGTATCAGCTATTTTATAACAAGTCACCTCAAATTTTAGTGGCTTAAAACAACAACCATTATTATTTGATTTAAATGTTATGGCGTAGCTATTAGGTTGAGCTCAGCCAGTTAGTTTCATCTGGTATAATTAAAGAGGCTGCCATCTGGAAGCTTAACTTGGGGCTGGATAATTGCGTATAACCTCACTAACATGTCTAGTGGCTGGTGCCAGTCTCTCATCCTCAGTAGGGCTAGCCTGAGCTACCTCACATAATAGCAGCACTTCAAGATGATAAGAGTGGACACCATTAAGACCTCTTGAGGCTTAGGCTAACAAGTCACACATCGTTTCCACTGCCTTCTTTTGATCAATTCAAGTCACCATACATATATCCAGATTCAGAGGAGGAGGTAATAGACTCCGTCTCTTGATGGGAAGTGTTAAATATAATTTGTAGCCATTTTTTACCTACTGCAGATGGGAAGTTACTGATGGATAGTCAGTGATAACATCTCTGATAGGATGACATAAAAGCAGAAGCCTACATAATGTGAGGAAACAGGTAATGTGAATATTTTTGAAGAGTGCATTCTGGGCCAAGGGAATAGCTAGCACAAAATGCCAAGAAAGGCCAATAAGGAGCTCAGAGCAGTTGGAAGTGGTGGGCGAATATATGTGTGTTAGGAGATGAATGTGGGAAGCCAATGAGAGACCAGATAGTATAATTCCTTGTAGACCATTATAAGGACCATTATAAGTAGACCTTTGTCTTTTACTCTGAGTGAGATCAGAAAAACCATTGATAGTTTTCAAAGGAGTGACATGATTTTTAGTGGAGTTTACATATTCGTCGGCAGGATCTCTCTGGATTTTTACTGAAGTTAAACTTGAGGGTAAATGGCAAGAAACACAATGAAGAGATTATCCCAGGCAAGAGATGATGGTGGCTTGAAATAGAAGGGTAGGACTGACAACATTTTCTGGGATAATTTGTAGAACTAATTAGGCAGAAAACATATTATTAGATTGTGTATAGTCATCTGTCAGCTTCTCTAAGAAACTAACTACATTTTGTTCATGTGTCTTCTACTTCATCTGGTATTTGAAAAGCACCCACTAAATACATATTGACTGGTTAGTAAAGATTCAAGCCTCGCTGTTGAATTGAACATAATCACCACAGGATGCTGAAATCCTACAGAGTTCATCATTAAATGATGTTTGAAGACTGTAGCAAGTAGAAGACCCTATTAAGAGCTATTGATACTCTTCAGATTACATGTCTGCTATATGCTAAAGGACTGCAAATGAATTACAACAAAAACAATCTGTCTAGATCAAACTCAGTATTAAAAGTTATCCATTAAAAGGTAAAAGATCATTACATGGGCCGGGTGTGGTGGCTCACACCTGTAATCCCAGCACTTTGGGAGGCCAAGGCAGGTGGATCACTTGAGGTCAGGAGTTTGATACCAGGCTGGACAACATGGTGAAACCCTGTCTCTACTAAAAATACAAAAAATGAGCCAGGTGCAGTGGCATG
Organism: Gorilla gorilla gorilla; assembly: GCF_029281585.2. Lineage (NCBI taxonomy): Eukaryota > Metazoa > Chordata > Mammalia > Primates > Hominidae > Gorilla > Gorilla gorilla. The sequence goes on from NC_073229.2 coordinate 93,344,648, forward strand.
TGCCTGTAATCCCAGCTACTCGGGAGGCTGAGGCAGGAGAATTGCTTGAACCCAGGAGGCGGAGGTTGCAGTGAGTCGAGATTGCACCACTGCATTCCAGCCTGGACAACAGAGCAAGACTCCATCTCAAAGAAAAAAGAAAAAATCATTACATGAGCTGAACATTTATTATTAAGACTAGTAAGTGAGAAACAGTGTCAGGGATTCAAAGTCGACATAATATAGTTCTCAAAAGCACTAGTATTCTCATATGGCATGTAGAGTGTTAATTTTATAAATGAAAGAAAGCAAGGTGAATGTATCAACTAATATTATGATGTTGAATGGAAAGCATTAACAGGTATAGAGGAGCA